>NC_079489.1:26781441-27083941 GCF_020520425.1 Spinacia oleracea
TTTAAGGTTAAAACAACTTGATTAGAATTAATAAGGACTGAATAATTGGTAGATTATTGGTGCCCTTGATTAATTGCTGCAAATGTTTACGTGATGCATAATGTGTTTTACTAACCAGCTATGTGGGCCATTCATGATAATGAATGGGTGAATGGTATATATTGTATATGTACTGTTTTGCAGGTTATGAAGTGACTAGTATGGCCCAAATAGGATAGAAAATATGGTCTGCGTACCATTAATTTGAATGTAATTGGTCTGAAGTACCAAAGTTATTTTTCAATTCAAATATGGTCTGCGTACCATCAAATAGTTGTAATTAGTTATAGCTTATCCTATTTGAAGAAAATGGTGCCTCCCACGGAGATTTTCAAGACGGACTTTGAAGTTAAAGCTTCAAGATGAAGTCGGGCCATACTAGATCACAAATATCTTATGCATGTTTTAAGTTATTTATTGCTTTTAAATATGTCTTAAAATGCATGAGATCAAAAGCTTGATTATGTTGCATGATTAAGGATTTTAGTTCACTTAAAATCTAACCAACATAGTAAGAGTCTTAAGTTCCAAACTTAAAAATTGAGTTAAAAGGTGCCATGCCAAAATATACACTTGCTTGGATATCCTTTACATCAATCTAGTAATAGTTTTCGCTCAGCGAGGTGTTACTTATTGGTCCTAAAGGGGCAAGGTACACAAATAATTGTGAGTACATGTTAGTTTTGGTGAAACTCAACGATATAAGTAAGGAGTCCTTTTATGTCGTGGCAAATTCGATAGGTTTACCTAATAAGTTCTTAGACGTACCTATCAACCAAGAATAGTTTCTAGACTATTAGCAAAAGGCTTTTGCTTACCTAAGATGTTCTAGGATTAAGTCGACAAACTGTGCTTAGTTCTTCAATGATTTTAGGATCTTGGAATCATTTTATTCACACCTGCCGGAACACATAATTTGAATAAAATGCTTAATAAACATTGAATTATGCATGTATGCTAGAATTTAAGTTTATTAAGAAAACTGTGAATGGTTATTTATTTGTTTATTCTTTTCAATTGTAGTTTTTAATATGGCAAACAACAATTCATTCAACATTCGATCAATTCTCGAAAAGGAGAAGTTGAACGGGAAAAACTTCCTTGACTGGCAAAGGAACTTGCAAATAGTTCTTATGCAGGAAGAAAAGGAGTATGTCCTAGATGAGGCGATGCCCGAAGCTGCAGGCGACGGGGTCACTCAGGCAGCCCTCAATCGTTGGATTGATGCCAACAAGGATGTGAAATGTCTAAAGCTCGCCACCATGAGTGCGGATCTGCAGAAAACGTTCATCAACTCAGATGCTTTCACAATCATCAGTGAGTTGAAGAACATGTTCCAAGATCTGGCTCGAGTCGAAAGATTCGAAACTCATAGGCAAATTCTTGAGACCAAACTTAAGAAAGGCGAGCCCGTAAGTCCACATGTTCTCAAAATGATTGGACTCATTGAGAATATGAGTCGGCTGGATCAGCAATTTTTCAGGAAATGGCTATAGACACCATCCTCCATTCTCTTCATAGCGGGTATGATCAGTTCAAACTGAACTACAGTATGAATAGTCTGGACAAAACGCTCACTGAGCTTCACGGTATGCTGAAGACCGCTGAAAAGACGCTCAAAAGTGATAAGCAGGATGTGCTTATGGTGCGTGGGGGCAAGTTCAAGAAATCTGGAAAGAAGAGGAATGCTAAGAAAGGTGGCAACAAGGCCAGCCCAGCTAAGCAAACTGGCGCCAAATCTGCAAAGAGGAAGGTCAGTCAACCCACTTCTGAATCCGAATGCTTCTACTGCAAGAAGAAGGGGCATTGGAAGAGAGATTGCTTGAAGCTAAAGGAAGATCAGAAGAACGGAACAGTCGTTCCATCTTCAGGTATTTTCGTTATAGACTGTATACTTGCTAATTCAACTTCTTGGGTATTAGATACAGGTTGTGGCTCACACTTATGTTCCAATCCACAGGGACTAAGAAGAAGTAGAAAGTTAAGCAAGGGTGAAGTCGACCTACGAGTGGGAAATGGAGCACGGATTGCTGCATTAGCTGTAGGAACTTACTATTTGTCGTTGCCCTCCGGGCTAGTTTTGGAACTGGAAGAATGTTTCCATGTTCCAAGTCTTACTAAAAACATCATTTCAGTTTCTTGCTTAGATGCTAAGGGATTTTCCTTTTTAATAAAAGACAATAGTTGTTCGTTTTATTTTAAAGAGATGTTTTATGGATCTGCTAGATTAGTCAATGGACTTTATTTATTAGATCACGACAAACAAGTATATAACATAAATACCAAAAAGGCCAAAAAGAATGATTCAGATCTCACCTATCTGTGGCATTGTCGATTAGGCCATGTAAACTTGAAACACTTAGAAAGACTTCAAAAGGAAGGAATTCTAGAACCATTTGACTTAGAGGATTATGGTAAATGCGAATCATGTTTACTTGGCAAAATGACAAAGCAACCTTTCTCTAAAGTTGGAGAAAGAGCAAATGAACTATTGGGTTTAATCCATACAGATGTATGTGGACCAATGAGTACAAATGCTAGAGGTGGTTTCAGCTACTTTATCACTTTCACTGATGACTTCAGTAGGTATGGTTATGTCTACCTAATGAAGCATAAGTCTGAATCCTTTGACAAATTCAAGGAATTTCAGAGTGAAGTAGAGAATCAATTAGGCAAGAAGATTAAAGCACTGCGGTCTGATAGAGGCGGTGAATATCTGAGCTATGAATTTGATGACCATCTGAAAGAATGTGGAATTCTATCAGAATTGACTCCTCCTGGAACACCACAATGGAACGGTGTGTCGGAACGGAGGAACAGAACCTTGCTAGACATGGTCAGGTCAATGATGGGTCAGGCCGAACTTCCATTAGAATTTTGGGGACATGCACTAAATACAGCTGCACTCACTATAAATAGAGCTCCGTCTAAAGCTGTCGAAAAGAATCCATACGAATTATGGTTTGGAAAGCCTCCAAATGTGTCTTTTCTTAAGATTTGGGGATGTGAAGTATACGTCAAACGATTAATTTCAGACAAACTTCATCCAAAATCTGACAAATGTATCCTTGTGGGCTATCCAAAGGAAACAAAGGGGTATTACTTCTACAATACATCTGAGAACAAAGTGTTTGTTGCTCGAGATGGTGTCTTTTTGGAGAAGGATCACATTTCCAAAATGACAAGTGGGAGAAAAGTAGACCTCGAAGAAATTCGAGTCGAACAACAAACTCTAGAGAATGCTCAAGATGACATTCAGGATGAAACTCAGAGATCTTTAGAAGAATCTGGTGAGAATCATGGTCAATCTAGAAATGTTACCCCGCGTAGATCGCAAAGATATAGATCTCAACCGGAAAGATACTTAGGTATTTTGACGAACGAGAGCTATGACGTTCTATTACTTGAAAGTGATGAACCTGCGACTTACAAACAAGCTATGACGAGCCCTAGCTCCAAGCAATGGCAAGAAGACATGCAATCTGAATTAGACTCCATGTCTGAAAACCAAGTATGGGATTTGGTCGATTTGCCAGATGGCTACCAAGCCATTGGAAGAAAATGGGTTTTCAAACTGAAAAAGGACAAGGATGGGAAACTTGAAGTTTTCAAAGCTAGATTGGTTGCAAAAGGTTACAGGCAAGTCCACGGTGTGGATTACGATGAAACCTTTTCACCAGTTGCAATGTTAAAGTCTATTCGGATAATGTTAGCAATCGCTGCATATTACGATTACGAAATATGGCAGATGGATGTCAAAACTGCTTTCTTAAACGGCGTTTTAACAGAAACTGTGTTTATGACACAGCCTGAAGGTTTTGAGGATCCAAAGAATGCTAAAAAGGTATGCAAGCTAAAGAAGTCAATCTACGGATTGAAGCAGGCATCCAGGAGCTGGAATATACGTTTTGATGAAGCAGTCAGTGACTTTGGTTTCATCAAGAACGCAGACGAATCTTGTGTATACAAGAAGGTCAGTGGGAGCAAAATTGCTTTCCTAGTATTATATGTCGACGACATATTACTTATCGGAAATGACATTCCTATGTTGAACTTTGTCAAGATTTGGCTTGGGAAATGTTTTTCGATGAAGGATCTAGGAGAAGCACAGTACATATTGGGCATCAAGATTTACAGAGATAGATCTAAAAGGATGATTGGACTTAGTCAAAGCACTTATATCAATAAGGTGCTTGATAGGTTCAAGATGGCGGACTCCAAGCGAGGCTACCTACCCATGTCTCATGGAATGACTCTAAGCAAGACTCAGTGCCCAAAAACACTTGATGAGCGTAGACGAATGAATGGGATTCCATATGCATCATTGATTGGCTCAATAATGTATGCTATGATATGTACACGCCCGGATGTTGCGTACGCACTCAGTGCTACGAGCAGATACCAGTCAGACCCAGGAGAGGCGCATTGGACTACTGCCAAGAATATTCTGAAGTACCTGAAAAGGCACAATGATGACTTCCTGGTCTATGGTGGAGATGATGAATTAATTGTTAAAGGCTATACGGACGCAAGTTTCCAAACCGACAAAGATGATTTCAGATCACAGTCTGGGTTTGTCTTCTGCCTCAATGGAGGAGCAGTAAGCTGGAAAAGTGCTAAGCAAAGCACCATTGCGGATTCTACAACTGAAGCGGAGTACATTGCTGCACATGAAGCAACAAAGGAAGCTATATGGCTAAGGAAGTTCATAGGTGAACTTGGTGTAGTCCCCTCCATTAAAGGACCAATAGCCCTGTATTGTGACAATAACGGAGCTATTGCACAGGCAAAAGAGCCTAGACACCACCAGAGAGTCAAGCATGTACTTCGTAGATTTCACCTTCTACGAGAGTTCGTTGAAAGAAAAGAAGTCGAGATAAGCAAAATTGGAACTGATGACAACATATCAGATCCATTAACTAAACCTCTGCCGCAGGCGAAGCACAACTCGCACACTGCAGCTATGGGAATCAAGCATATTGGAGAATGGCTTTGATGTCTCTGTTTAATGTTTTAAAGTTTTAGAGTTTAAATCTTTGTAAAACATTATTGGTTAATCATTCACAATAAATGAAAAGAGTTCATTTTTCCATTTAATTTGTGGTTTATTAAATGAAGAGTCCCTTCAATTTGACGATATATTCAAGATAGACTGTCAGGACCAGTCCTGTGACTAAGAAATGTCTATCAAGTGAACTTGAATGTCAAAAGTTTAAAATGGTCCCTAGTCGGAGTTTTCTATAAAATTGGACGCATAGAAAACGTTAGACGATTAGAATGCAAGATGACTAGTAGTTCTGTTTCTTGAACTATGTGGACATGGCAATGTTATAATCATTTGCATAGATACTTACTTTGGGAAGACTAGTATCGGACAAGACCTATGAAACTTTACTGTAAGAGATGAAAATCTGTCATAAGTAAATTTCATTAAATTATTAGACACTAAATCCTCAATACCTGAGTGATTTGAGATTACTTGTTTGAGAACTGGTTGCTTTGACGTTGACCAACCGTCGCACCGTAAAAGGAGGCTATAAAGGCAACGCTCAGGTAATCACCTATCAAACGAAGTCTAATCTCAAGATCGCAAGATTGGGATTGTCCTCCCATAAATCGGGATGAGATGCTTAAAAGTTATACAAGGCCACTCGGAGAGCTAGAAACTGTGAAATGCATGGCCGTGCTCGGATGAATCATAGGCTATGATTATCTGTTTATTTGATCAGTTGAACTCTGAAACCGAGGAACACCTCTGGACATAATAAGGATGACAACTCTTACCTTATGTTCAAGAGCAAGCATCGAGCGACAAAGGAATTAGGAAATGCACACTTGTCCCTAAGGACAAGTGGGAGACTGAAGGAAATAATGCCCTTGGTCCAAGTATGCATTCTATGTTAAGTCTAATAAATGCGGTTCAGTATTAATTAACAAGTTAATAATTCAGTGAGATCAAGTGAGCTGAATGCCTAGCTAGAGGCCGCTTCAGTTCAAATGGAATTAATGATATTAATCCACAGCTTACTCTTGACTGAACCCGTAGGGTCACACAAATAGTACGTAAACGGATCAAGTATTTAATGGTATTAAATACTCTATCTATGGATATTCGGAACCGACGGATCTTGGTTTCAGTGGGAGCTGAGATCGTCACAGGCAAGAAATGAATACTCCGGAAACGATGATATTACCGGAAACGGAAATATGGATCGTATCGGAAATATAAATATTATCCAAGTCGTAGATGTTGCCGGAAACGGAAACATGGTACGTATCGGAAAATATTATCGGAAATGGAAATATTACCAGAATCGGAAATATTGCCGGAAACGGAAATATTGTCAGAATCGGAAATATTACCGGAATCGGAAAATAATTCCGGAAACGGAAATATTAAATATTTGTTCGAAACGGAAATTAATTCCGGAATCGGAAATGTTAAATATTGTTCGTATCGGAAATGAATTCCGGAATCGGAAATTTAATCGGAAGCGTATCGTACGAATAAGCATCGGACGAGGCCTGCCGGACGAGGCCCAGCACGAAGCCAGGCCATCGCCCAGCAAGCCAAGCGCGCCGCACAAACAGCCACGCCAGGCCCAGCGCAAGGCCAGGCCCAGCAGGCCGTGGCAGCGCGCACAGCGCGCGCAGCGCGCGCGGGAGCTGCGTGGGCTTGCAGCTCGCGCAGGCCTCGCTGCGTGGGCTTGCAGCTCGCGCAGGCCTCGCTGCATGGGCTGCTGCTCATGCGCACGCATGGGCGGCCCATCGTGGCTGCCATGTGTGCGTGTGTAAGTGTTTGTGTTCGTGCACGTTTCCTAAAACGTGCAGAGTTCGGTTAATGATTAAATTCCTAATTCTATTTGATAAATTAATTAAATTAGAGTTCTTGTAGGATTCAAGGTTTAATCAATTTGTATCTGAATAGGATTCCAATTCCCTTTCCATACCCCTATAAATATGTGGCCTGGGTTCACAATTTATAACGAGTTTCAAAGTATTCAAAGTGAGTTTTTGAGAGAAAAATTCAGCCACACATCTTGCTCAAAAGTGCCGAAAATTCTAGTACCTTAAGGGCGATTCTAGTTGGTCAATCTTAAGGCGGATCCGGACGTGCTGTGGACTATCTACGGAGGGACGACACTTGGAGTCCTAAAGACTTGTTCTGGTTCGGTTCGGGCGCAGCTAGGGAGGGCACGCAACAAAGAGTATGCATCTAAATTATGCTATATGATTATGTGTAAATAATATGTAATCCTGGGTTAATGGTTGTTTCCGCATGATTTATGTAATATCATATGTATCATAACCTAACACGTACCCTTTCGATTGTTCAAACATTTGTTTCGAGATTTTTTTTTATTTTTGCTATGGTTGTTTCGTAGCTTGGAGCCTCCAAGTATGCATGTTGGGATGCTTCCTTTTGGCGTACGATTTTGGTAGGTTCTTTCGAGAAAGATGCCTTGGGGTGTCGCTCGTGTAGGTGCGAGCTATCCCTTCCGTGGTAGGTAATATTTTGCTACTTTCAATCCTTAATGTAGAAGTCGTGTGGCTTGCATTTTGAATTTGGGCGATAAGTAGTCTTTGCCTCTTTTACACATGCTCTTGGTCGTGCCCGCATTAGTGCAATATGCCTTACTCTTTTTTAGACTTGTACCGTGGGATGGTTGAACTTATGGTGCGACGTAGGCTTGTGTGGCCTGACAACATGTATTAGAACATTCCTCCAGGTGTTGGGATATAACATTATTATTTTTTGCATTGGAGTACTTCATCACGCCTCGTTCAGGTGTTCAATTGAATAATAAATTTTCGATTTTTCGCCCTAAAATTATGAAATTAATAATATTTATTAATTTGTCATTAATTTTATAAATTTTAAAATTTTTTATGCGATTCGTTCATATAACTTGCACGCACAAAGCAATGGACGCTTCGTGTTACCCTTAAGGGGTGTTGTATAGTGCGGGCATGCGACGACGAGCAAGGGAGCTCGTCGCCCGTGCGGCACGAATGCAATGAGCAAGGCATGGTGCACGTGCACAAGGCAGCAGCCCTGCCTTGTGTCGTGGGCCACGAGCAATGGACGAATGGGCATGGGCGAAGGGCGAGCCAAGGCAGTCACGTGTGGGCAGCAAGCGAGCTGCGCCACAACGCGCACTGCCTCGCGCAAGAGCGCGCAGCCTCGCGCGCAGCGAGCGCAAGCTCGCGTGCCACGAGCGCTGCGCCCAGCGTTGCTCGCGCGCACAGCGAGCGATGTCGCGCGCCCAGCGAGCGATGGCTCGCACGCACAGCGAGCGATGTCGCGCGCCCAGCGAGCGTTGTCGCGCGCCCATCGAGCGATGTCGCGCGCCCAGCGAGCGATGGCTCGCACGTACAGCGAGCGATGTCGCGCGCCCAGCGAGCGATGTCGCGCGCACAGCGAGCGATGGCTCGCGCGCACTGCGAGAGATGGCTCGCGTGCGACGAGCGCTGGCGCGCGCGCAGCGTGCGATGGCTTGCGATGGAAATGCAGCAGCTATGCGACGAGCGCATGGGCTGCGCGCACATGGCCAGCGATGGCTGTGTGCGAGCGGCCCATGGGCGTGCAATGCGTAGGGTGTTTGCGTTACGATTAGATCGTTTTGAATGTTTAATTTGAAAATTTCAGTTCACGTAATTTTAATTAATTTTAAAATTAATAATTTAAATTATTTTCTTGGATTTTAATTTTGAATATTGTAATTATAATAAATGTTATTTATTCTAATTATTTTACTAAAATTAAAATCATGAATTAATTTAAATACGACTGAAATTAAATTAAACTTTTTGGATTCAATTATAAATTTATATGAGCTTTAAATTTTAATTAAATTTGTATGTTTCCGGTTAGACTAGAAATACATTTTTATGTTTAAAATTAGTAAAGCATATGAATTTATTGGTTTAAGTGGGAGCGCTTTTAGTCATAAACTCTTGATTAGGTCTACAAATCCTTAAGGTTAAAACAACTTGATTAGAATTAATAAGGACTGAATAATTGGTAGATTATTGGTGCCCTTGATTAATTGCTGCAAATGTTTACGTGATGCATAATGTGTTTTACTAACCAGCTATGTGGGCCATTCATGATAATGAATGGGTGAATGGTATATATTGTATATGTACTGTTTTGCAGGTTATGAAGTGACTAGTATGGCCCAAATAGGATAGAAAATATGGTCTGCGTACCATTAATTTGAATGTAATTGGTCTGAAGTACCAAAGTTATTTTTCAATTCAAATATGGTCTGCGTACCATCAAATAGTTGTAATTAGTTATAGCTTATCCTATTTGAAGAAAATGGTGCCTCCCACGGAGATTTTCAAGACGGACTTTGAAGTTAAAGCTTCAAGATGAAGTCGGGCCATACTAGATCACAAATATCTTATGCATGTTTTAAGTTATTTATTGCTTTTAAATATGTCTTAAAATGCATGAGATCAAAAGCTTGATTATGTTGCATGATTAAGGATTTTAGTTCACTTAAAATCTAACCAACATAGTAAGAGCCTTAAGTTCCAAACTTAAAAATTGAGTTAAAAGGTGTCATGCCAAAATATACACTTGCTTGGATATCCTTTACATCAATCTAGTAATAGTTTTCGCTCAGCGAGGTGTTACTTATTGGTCCTAAAGGGGCAAGGTACACAAATAATTGTGAGTACATGTTAGTTTTGGTGAAACTCAACGATATAAGTAAGGAGTCCTTTTATGTCGTGGCAAATTCGATAGGTTTACCTAATAAGTTCTTAGACGTACCTATCAACCAAGAATAGTTTCTAGACTATTAGCAAAAGGCTTTTGCTTACCTAAGATGTTCTAGGATTAAGTCGACAAACTGTGCTTAGTTCTTCAATGATTTTAGGATCTTGGAATCATTTTATTCACACCTGCCGGAACACATAATTTGAATAAAATGCTTAATAAACATTGAATTATGCATGTATGCTAGAATTTAAGTTTATTAAGAAAACTGTGAATGGTTATTTATTTGTTTATTCTTTTCAATTGTAGTTTTTAATATGGCAAACAACAATTCATTCAACATTCGATCAATTCTCGAAAAGGAGAAGTTGAACGGGAAAAACTTCCTTGACTGGCAAAGGAACTTGCAAATAGTTCTTATGCAGGAAGAAAAGGAGTATGTCCTAGATGAGGCGATGCCCGAAGCTGCAGGCGACGGGGTCACTCAGGCAGCCCTCAATCGTTGGATTGATGCCAACAAGGATGTGAAATGTCTAAAGCTCGCCACCATGAGTGCGGATCTGCAGAAAACGTTCATCAACTCAGATGCTTTCACAATCATCAGTGAGTTGAAGAACATGTTCCAAGATCTGGCTCGAGTCGAAAGATTCGAAACTCATAGGCAAATTCTTGAGACCAAACTTAAGAAAGGCGAGCCCGTAAGTCCACATGTTCTCAAAATGATTGGACTCATTGAGAATATGAGTCGGCTGGATCAGCAATTTTTCAGGAAATGGCTATAGACACCATCCTCCATTCTCTTCATAGCGGGTATGATCAGTTCAAACTGAACTACAGTATGAATAGTCTGGACAAAACGCTCACTGAGCTTCACGGTATGCTGAAGACCGCTGAAAAGACGCTCAAAAGTGATAAGCAGGATGTGCTTATGGTGCGTGGGGGCAAGTTCAAGAAATCTGGAAAGAAGAGGAATGCTAAGAAAGGTGGCAACAAGGCCAGCCCAGCTAAGCAAACTGGCGCCAAATCTGCAAAGAGGAAGGTCAGTCAACCCACTTCTGAATCCGAATGCTTCTACTGCAAGAAGAAGGGGCATTGGAAGAGAGATTGCTTGAAGCTAAAGGAAGATCAGAAGAACGGAACAGTCGTTCCATCTTCAGGTATTTTCGTTATAGACTGTATACTTGCTAATTCAACTTCTTGGGTATTAGATACAGGTTGTGGCTCACACTTATGTTCCAATCCACAGGGACTAAGAAGAAGTAGAAAGTTAAGCAAGGGTGAAGTCGACCTACGAGTGGGAAATGGAGCACGGATTGCTGCATTAGCTGTAGGAACTTACTATTTGTCGTTGCCCTCCGGGCTAGTTTTGGAACTGGAAGAATGTTTCCATGTTCCAAGTCTTACTAAAAACATCATTTCAGTTTCTTGCTTAGATGCTAAGGGATTTCCCTTTTTAATAAAAGACAATAGTTGTTCGTTTTATTTTAAAGAGATGTTTTATGGATCTGCTAGATTAGTCAATGGACTTTATTTATTAGATCACGACAAACAAGTATATAACATAAATACCAAAAAGGCCAAAAAGAATGATTCAGATCTCACCTATCTGTGGCATTGTCGATTAGGCCATGTAAACTTGAAACGCTTAGAAAGACTTCAAAAGGAAGGAATTCTAGAACCATTTGACTTAGAGGATTATGGTAAATGCGAATCATGTTTACTTGGCAAAATGACAAAGCAACCTTTCTCTAAAGTTGGAGAAAGAGCAAATGAACTATTGGGTTTAATCCATACAGATGTATGTGGACCAATGAGTACAAATGCTAGAGGTGGTTTCAGCTACTTTATCACTTTCACTGATGACTTCAGTAGGTATGGTTATGTCTACCTAATGAAGCATAAGTCTGAATCCTTTGACAAATTCAAGGAATTTCAGAGTGAAGTAGAGAATCAATTAGGCAAGAAGATTAAAGCACTGCGGTCTGATAGAGGCGGTGAATATCTGAGCTATGAATTTGATGACCATCTGAAAGAATGTGGAATTCTATCAGAATTGACTCCTCCTGGAACACCACAATGGAACGGTGTGTCGGAACGGAGGAACAGAACCTTGCTAGACATGGTCAGGTCAATGATGGGTCAGGCCGAACTTCCATTAGAATTTTGGGGACATGCACTAAATACAGTTGCACTCACTATAAATAGAGCTCCGTCTAAAGCTGTCGAAAAGACTCCATACGAATTATGGTTTGGAAAGCCTCCAAATGTGTCTTTTCTTAAGATTTGGGGATGTGAAGTATACGTCAAACGATTAATTTCAGACAAACTTCATCCAAAATCTGACAAATGTATCCTTGTGGGCTATCCAAAGGAAACAAAGGGGTATTACTTCTACAATACATCTGAGAACAAAGTGTTTGTTGCTCGAGATGGTGTCTTTTTGGAGAAGGATCACATTTCCAAAATGACAAGTGGGAGAAAAGTAGACCTCGAAGAAATTCGAGTCGAACAACAAACTCTAGAGAATGCTCAAGATGACATTCAGGATGAAACTCAGAGATCTTTAGAAGAATCTGGTGAGAATCATGGTCAATCTAGAAATGTTACCCCGCGTAGATCGCAAAGATATAGATCTCAACCGGAAAGGTACTTAGGTATTTTGACGAACGAGAGCTATGACGTTCTATTACTTGAAAGTGATGAACCTGCGACTTACAAACAAGCTATGACGAGCCCTAGCTCCAAGCAATGGCAAGAAGACATGCAATCTGAATTAGACTCCATGTCTGAAAACCAAGTATGGGATTTGGTCGATTTGCCAGATGGCTACCAAGCCATTGGAAGAAAATGGGTTTTCAAACTGAAAAAGGACAAGGATGGGAAACTTGAAGTTTTCAAAGCTAGATTGGTTGCAAAAGGTTACAGGCAAGTCCACGGTGTGGATTACGATGAAACCTTTTCACCAGTTGCAATGTTAAAGTCTATTCGGATAATGTTAGCAATCGCTGCATATTACGATTACGAAATATGGCAGATGGATGTCAAAACTGCTTTCTTAAACGGCGTTTTAACAGAAACTGTGTTTATGACACAGCCTGAAGGTTTTGAGGATCCAAAGAATGCTAAAAAGGTATGCAAGCTAAAGAAGTCAATCTACGGATTGAAGCAGGCATCCAGGAGCTGGAATATACGTTTTGATGAAGCAGTCAGTGACTTTGGTTTCATCAAGAACGCAGACGAATCTTGTGTATACAAGAAGGTCAGTGGGAGCAAAATTGCTTTCCTAGTATTATATGTCGACGACATATTACTTATCGGAAATGACATTCCTATGTTGAACTCTGTCAAGATTTGGCTTGGGAAATGTTTTTCGATGAAGGATCTAGGAGAAGCACAGTACATATTGGGCATCAAGATTTACAGAGATAGATCTAAAAGGATGATTGGACTTAGTCAAAGCACTTATATCAATAAGGTGCTTGATAGGTTCAAGATGGCGGACTCCAAGCGAGGCTACCTACCCATGTCTCATGGAATGACTCTAAGCAAGACTCAGTGCCCAAAAACACTTGATGAGCGTAGACGAATGAATGGGATTCCATATGCATCATTGATTGGCTCAATAATGTATGCTATGATATGTACACGCCCGGATGTTGCGTACGCACTCAGTGCTACGAGCAGATACCAGTCAGACCCAGGAGAGGCGCATTGGACTACTGCCAAGAATATTCTGAAGTACCTGAAAAGGCACAAAGATGACTTCCTGGTCTATGGTGGAGATGATGAATTAATTGTTAAAGGCTATACGGACGCAAGTTTCCAAACCGACAAAGATGATTTCAGATCACAGTCTGGGTTTGTCTTCTGCCTCAACGGAGGAGCAGTAAGCTGGAAAAGTGCTAAGCAAAGCACCATTGCGGATTCTACAACTGAAGCGGAGTACATTGTTGCACATGAAGCAACAAAGGAAGCTATATGGCTAAGGAAGTTCATAGGTGAACTTGGTGTAGTCCCCTCCATTAAAGGACCAATAGCCCTGTATTGTGACAATAACGGAGCTATTGCACAGGCAAAAGAGCCTAGACACCACCAGAGAGTCAAGCATGTACTTCGTAGATTTCACCTTCTACGAGAGTTCGTTGAAAGAAAAGAAGTCGAGATAAGCAAAATTGGAACTGATGACAACATATCAGATCCATTAACTAAACCTCTGCCGCAGGCGAAGCACAACTCGCACACTGCAGCTATGGGAATCAAGCATATTGGAGAATGGCTTTGATGTCTCTGTTTAATGTTTTAAAGTTTTAGAGTTTAAATCTTTGTAAAACATTATTGGTTAATCATTCACAATAAATGAAAAGAGTTCATTTTTCCATTTAATTTGTGGTTTATTAAATGAAGAGTCCCTTCAATTTGACGATATATTCAAGATAGACTGTCAGGACCAGTCCTGTGACTAAGAAATGTCTATCAAGTGAACTTGAATGTCAAAAGTTGAAAATGGTCCCTAGTCGGAGTTTTCTATAAAATTGGACGCATAGAAAACGTTAGACGATTAGAATGCAAGATGACTAGTAGTTCTGTTTCTTGAACTATGTGGACATGGCAATGTTATAATCATTTGCATAGATACTTACTTTGGGAAGACTAGTATCGGACAAGACCTATGAAACTTTACTGTAAGAGATGAAAATCTGTCATAAGTAAATTTCATTAAATTATTAGACACTAAATCCTCAATACCTGAGTGATTTGAGATTACTTGTTTGAGAACTGGTTGCTTTGACGTTGACCAACCGTCGCACCGTAAAAGGAGGCTATAAAGGCAACGCTCAGGTAATCACCTATCAAACAAAGTCTAATCTCAAGATCGCAAGATTGGGATTGTCCTCCCATCAATCGGGATGAGATGCTTAAAAGTTATACAAGGCCACTCGGAGAGCTAGAAACTGTGAAATGCATGGCCGTGCTCGGATGAATCATAGGCTATGATTATCTGTTTATTTGATCAGTTGAACTCTGAAACCGAGGAACACCTCTGGACATAATAAGGATGACAACTCTTACCTTATGTTCAAGAGCAAGCATCGAGCGACAAAGGAATTAGGAAATGCACACTTGTCCCTAAGGACAAGTGGGAGACTGAAGGAAATAATGCCCTTGGTCCAAGTATGCATTCTATGTTAAGTCTAATAAATGCGGTTCAGTATTAATTAACAAGTTAATAATTCAGTGAGATCAAGTGAGCTGAATGCCTAGCTAGAGGCCGCTTCAGTTCAAGTGGAATTAATGATATTAATCCACAGCTTACTCTTGACTGAACCCGTAGGGTCACACAAATAGTACGTAAACGGATCAAGTATTTAATGGTATTAAATACTCTATCTATGGATATTCGGAACCGACGGATCTTGGTTTCAGTGGGAGCTGAGATCGTCACAGGCAAGAAATGAATACTCCGGAAACGATGATATTACCGGAAACGGAAATATGGATCGTATCGGAAATATAAATATTATCCAAGTCGTAGATGTTGTCGGAAACGGAAACATGGTACGTATCGGAAAATATTATCGGAAATGGAAATATTACCAGAATCGGAAATATTGCCGGAAACGGAAATATTGTCAGAATCGGAAATATTACCGGAATCGGAAAATAATTCCGGAAACGGAAATATTAAATATTTGTTCGAAACGGAAATTAATTCCGGAATCGGAAATGTTAAATATTGTTCGTATCGGAAATGAATTCCGGAATCGGAAATTTAATCGGAAGCGTATCGTACGAATAAGCATCGGACGAGGCCTGCCGGACGAGGCCCAGCACGAAGCCAGGCCATCGCCCAGCAAGCCAAGCGCGCCGCACAAACAGCCACGCCAGGCCCAGCGCAAGGCCAGGCCCAGCAGGCCGTGGCAGCGCGCACAGCGCGCGCAGCGCGCGCGGGAGCTGCGTGGGCTTGCAGCTCGCGCAGGCCTCGCTGCGTGGGCTTGCAGCTCGCGCAGGCCTCGCTGCGTGGGCTGCTGCTCATGCGCACGCATGGGCGGACCATCGTGGCTGCCATGTGTGCGTGTGTAAGTGTTTGTGTTCGTGCACGTTTCCTAAAACGTGCAGAGTTCGGTTAATGATTAAATTCCTAATTCTATTTGATAAATTAATTAAATTAGAGTTCTTGTAGGATTCAAGGTTTAATCAATTTGTATCTGAATAGGATTCCAATTCCCTTTCCATACCCCTATAAATATGTGGCCTGGGTTCACAATTTATAACGAGTTTCAAAGTATTCAAAGTGAGTTTTTGAGAGAAAAATTCAGCCACACATCTTGCTCAAAAGTGCCGAAAATTCTAGTACCTTAAGGGCGATTCTAGTTGGTCAATCTTAAGGCGGATCCGGACGTGCTGTGGACTATCTACGGAGGGACGACACTTGGAGTCCTAAAGACTTGTTCTGGTTCTGTTCGGGCGCAGCTAGGGAGGGCACGCAACCAAGAGTATGCATCTAAATTATGCTATATGATTATGTGTAAATAATATGTAATCCTGGGTTAATGGTTGTTTCCGCATGATTTATGTAATATCATATGTATCATAACCTAACACGTACCCTTTCGATTGTTCAAACATTTGTTTCGAGATTTTTTTTTATTTTTGCTATGGTTGTTTCGTAGCTTGGAGCCTCCAAGTATGCATGTTGGGATGCTTCCTTTTGGCGTACGATTTTGGTAGGTTCTTTCGAGAAAGATGCCTTGGGGTGTCGCTCGTGTAGGTGCGAGCTATCCCTTCCGTGGTAGGTAATATTTTGCTACTTTCAATCCTTAATGTAGAAGTCGTGTGGCTTGCATTTTGAATTTGGGCGATAAGTAGTCTTTGCCTCTTTTACACATGCTCTTGGTCGTGCCCGCATTAGTGCAATATGCCTTACTCTTTTTTAGACTTGTACCGTGGGATGGTTGAACTTATGGTGCGACGTAGGCTTGTGTGGCCTGACAACATGTATTAGAACATTCCTCCAGGTGTTGGGATATAACATTATTATTTTTTGCATTGGAGTACTTCATCACGCCTCGTTCAGGTGTTCGAACAAGCGTAGCACCTTCTGCGTGGGTTTGCACGGCTTATTACTTCGTTCGATGCGAGATTTCATAGGTGTTTATTTTTATATCTGGGCAAAACTTGGCTAGCAAAAAGATTCAGCGCCCAGGCTGGGGCGTTAAAGATATCGGCGCCCAGCTCTGGGCGTTGAAAATGATTTCTGAGTATATTTTGACAGTTCTTATCCTTGATTTTTTTTCTTTCGCTTTTGCTTTGGAACGAGGTAGACTGTGTAACGGGCGCTTGTAGGGCTTGCGTTATGTGTAGTAGTTTGATCGGAGTTTTCGTGACTCGCGATTTTCAGTTACCCTTGTTAGTGGGGTGACTTTATATATTCTAAGTAGCGCTTAGAATTTGGGAGGGGTTGTAGCCATTCTAAGGTTCGTTTTACACGACTAAAGCTTAGGATTGAGCCCCTATGACATATGTATAGCGTTAGCGTCGAGAATTTGCGATGAAATCGTCATTTCGAGCATTTTTAGAGTGTTTTTCTCAAGCCTCCAACTGTAGCTACGGGATTGGCTTGGTGCTATAATGCCTTGCATACGTTTTTGTGCATTCATGGTGACATGGATCATGAATAGTTTGAACCAGACTCGTTTAGTGCGAGGTACGTTCGAGTAGTGATCTGCTACTTCTCTTGTAAATGTCGTATTATGCGACATTGCCATGGTCAAGGTAGTCACATGTTGAAGTATGCCTTGACCAAAAGCTAGGTGTCTTTCTTTACCCATAATCATATTTAGAAATCTTTTTGACTCACTTGCAATATCGAGATAAACACATACTTAGCTTTAAACCAACGACACTTTATTATGTTCGAAAAAGTCTTTGAAATTTATTTGAAACTGATTAAAAAATCCGAGTCCTACTGTGTACAATCCGAGGTGTCCTAGGCAAGTTGACTTATAGAAGGGTTCGTACAGGATCACATAAGTGAATCAAAATACTGTTACGTTTTTTGGAATGCTGTCTAAGGATTTGCTGGAAGCCAAGGTGCAGGCGTCAAGGTATACTTGTGCCCGTTTGGCATATACTTTAGGCTTTTAGAGCCATCTTTTCCAAAATTGCGGGAATATAAACCGTTTTCAAATTGACTTAGATTTACTTGGTGTATGTCTGTATAAAAGGTCGAGGTATACTTAGTTCCTTCCCTATCTCTTTCGTTTCAATTTTTAGCCCCCAGTTGCTGTTATGTCTTCCCATTAATAATGTTTTCAGATTTCGATTTTAGATGCCCGTGTCATATGTCTGAGTAGGGTGAGCCTTGGTTAAGTGCCAAGTCCTATTGACAATGTCTGTTTATTTTTCAAAGGGGATTCGCAAGCATTTGAATTACCATGAACGGGTGCCCTGAGTTCGAAGGAACGATGGGGCGACGCCGTAGAACAATCCTCTTTATTGCAAGCTTACTGCCTTTACTACTTGTTGGCGATTATGACTGTGTGTAATGGTGAAAGAAGGTCTTTAAGCAAACGACTATGTCTAGTGGTGAAAGAAAGTCTTTAAATGAGTTAGTTCGCTTTAGGGAGGGTCAAGTCGAGTACTTTAGAGGTCATGGACGCTTGCGCTAGCCCCCTATTCAATTGAGGCAAAGCGATCTTTTGAGTCTTGGCTAAGTTCCTAGGAGTGTGAGTGCTCCTTCTGGCAAGGGTACGTGCCCTTATTATTTTTCGATGTGTGCTCATTTTGGCATCTTGATGACTTGGATTCTTCTTCGTGCTTTCAATTTTTCTTTCGACTTGGATTGCAAGTAATTAAATTTCAATAAGGGACTTCTATTTTTATTCTTGTTTTTCTATAGGCTTTAATATTTTTGCAAATTGGTTGGACCGAATCATGGATTGCCTACGTATCCGCCTTAAATAGATTTTATTTGGAATCAGGTTTTGCGTAGTTCTTAGCCTAGAAAATGGTTTCTTAGAATGCCGAATTCGATAAGTATGTTCTGAGGTGGAAACATATTATTTGAAACGGTAGAATAAGTGAAGTTTATTATTATTTTAATCTGCTGCTTTGCCGTAAGCCAAAAATTTGTTTTATATTTTTTTTGAGTACATGTATTTTTTGATGGTACGTATATCTGAATACGTGTTGTACCCCTCCAAGTGTTCGTTATTTTTCCGTGCATGTGCGGATAAAATGACGAGCACTTCTGGACAAAATTTGCCGAGCAGAGAGGATCTGCGCCCAGGCTGGGGCGCTAAAGATTTCGGCGCCCAAAGCTGGGCGCCGAAAATTATTTCTGGGCGGATCTTTTTTTGGTGCGCTAAATGCTTATTTTTCTCTTTTTTTAGACTAATTTTAGGGGCGCTTTGCAAAGTTCCCTTTTTTATTATTCACATTTTTTATATATTTTTTTATGTTAAACGTAGAATGTACTTTTCATTTGTTTTCTTTTTTTTTACTCGTGACTCAAGACGGTTTGAAAATTGGGTTGGATGAGATAGGATAATTTGTATAGGTATTGGTCAAGCATGAGGATTATATCTGCTAGGACTCACAATTTGCAGCCTCGAACTAGTGTCATGAGTTTACATCAACCAAGGCCAATGAGTAGCATGGGGACGGCTCAAGGGAATATCAACAGGACGCATTCAAACAAGTTATATGGTCATTATGCTAACGGTGGTGTAATAATGGGTTTGGGCTTTAGAAATAACGGGTATGACGCACGAGTTAAGGCCGTGCGTGGTTTGTGGTTGACAACAAGTTCAAGAACAAGAGTCGAGGTAATGGTTTCTTGGGTTATGGCAATGCGAACATGGATGGGTTAAATGAGCTGAACAGGGGCCCCAGAGCGAAGGCGTCTAAGAACATAAGGATTGGAAAGGGTAGACATCGTAGAATCTTATGTAGTTTTTGTGGCATGATTTGGTTGACTCGATTCTTTTCTTCGTTTTACTTGTGTAAATTTTGCGCTTTGGGAGGTATGGGCTAAGTATTTCATGGCTCGTTCTTTTCGCTCTCCCTTTTCTCTTTCTCTTTTTTCTTTTGCTTGGGATTTCTCCCCAACATAAATCCTTCAAAAAAATTTATTTGGGCTAAGAGGTAGATGGTTGTGGTCTTTGAGTCACGAGGCGAGACTGAGTGAGCCTCGTTTGGTAGGCCTATAGTGGACCTTTTAATTTTAGTAGGCCTAGGGTGGACCTTTAATTTTAGTTGGCCTAGGGTGGACTTTTAAATTGTTTTACTTTGCAAGCGTATTTAGTCGTTTCTTAAAATGTGCAAATAGCGTAGATTCAAAATGTTATTTTTACCTTATTGAAATTTAACGAAAGAATTACATCGAAAATAATTTTTTTTTGCTTCTTTTCAGATTCCAGTTTTACGGGATTTAATTGGAAGTTGTGATTTAGACTAGAACTTTCATTAATTTTCTGATTATAACCCGTGTATGAATATAAGGAGGTGGCCTAGACTCAAAGTAATGACGTGGCGTAAGCCTATAATACTTGACCAAGCAAACTTTCAGACTTAGGCTAATTGGACCATAACTTTAGTTGGTTGACACTTTAGATTTTAACCCTTGGGTGTTCATTTGTCATGCGCCATTTTGCTTAATGTTGGCAAGGTAGTTAGTTGGGGAGATCGAATTTTTATTTTCGCAAGACTAGAATCATTAGTGCGGCTTCTCTCTTAGTGTGTATTGCTTTACCCCAATGGTAGCCTTATGGTATGCCGATTTGGGTATTTTCATGGTCGGTCATGTTGCATTCATGGAAAATCTTTTAGTCCGTACTTGGTAGTATTTCAAGGAGCGAGTGACTCGAGAGGACTATGATAGTCGTGACCCAATGTGATTATAAGCCTTGGGGCCATTTTTTCTTTGCCAATGGTATTAACACCTTAAGTTCACTTTGGGGGTTGTGCGACTATGGGGGAATGATTTCCAGAATGTGACCGTTTCCATTTTGCAAATACTATAATATATTCTTTTTATTGGTGAGAGAGAGTATTGATGTCGTGGATTCCTAGCAAGGGATGAAAATTACATATGGGTGCTCATTGATTTAAATGTTAGGAAGGGAGAATCAATATGGTTTAACCTTTTAGCTTGCAGAACAACACCAAGCATTAGGAGCGATTCTATGGATAAGACAACTAAGACTTAGGATTTGGATTGTACTTTGGCATAGCCTAGTCTAGGCTCGGATTTATTATATATTTTTTTATTCGAACATTATTTTCCTTGAAGACTCCGTTTGAACATTATTTTTTGAATACTTTGCCCATGTGACATTCAAGGTCGTTTAATTAGCATGCTCGGTTTTTGGTGCCGAGCATTGTCGTCGTAGGAGGCCTAACAACGACACAAAGAGTTATTTTATTTTTTACAAGTCGCTTCTAGAATCGAGTGCCTTTTCATACGCCCTCGCAGCAATTTTTTTCGAAAAGTTTTTTTGCTACGTATATTTTTTCATGCGCGGGCACTGAGGCTGCTGTGCCTTGACCAAAAGGCCAGGCAGCAACTTCAGCGCCCAGCAGTGGGCGTGAGAAATTTTGGCGCCCAACCAGGGGCGTTGAAAATGCGTCCCTGGCTGGTTCTCGTTTTCTGTTTGCGTATACTTTTGTTTTTGCGACTTTAGTTTAGCGTGCTTGCCTTATAACGTCCTTTAGGCGTTGTGCAGCGTTTGTGGGATTCGTTACGGCCATCCCGAGCGTCGCTTATTTTTGTGGCGATCGTTCGGGCTTGCGGAACACGTATTTTGGTATAACTATTTGGCCAATTGGTTCATGAATGTTCGGGCAATTTTTAAGGTCGTTGGTTTTCTAGCATTATTTGTCTAGCATTATTCGTACGCACAATCATAACATAGTCACATAGTTCGCTACACATAACTACATTACAAACATGGATTTGAAAATTAAATATGTCACGTAGTTTATGATAGGCTTCTATGGGTAGTATTTGCGCCTGGCTTGGTACCGCTTCTATCGTAGATCCAACACATGCCCCGGTCGAGGTAGTGTCTTCAACAGACGAATTTCGCTCAAGAGGCCAACCCGCAAGTGCAAGCCAAGGGGGCATGCAGGCGAGAGGGACCTAATGAGCGAGCGATTGGGTTCGGGATAGGTGTACTACATGCACAAGTACCGAGTGGGCAACATGCGCGGTGTATGCACCCCCCTATTGGCGAAAAAAGGTATCCTTAGTCCCAACTCCCGAGGGAGCCGAGATTCGTTATGCGGTTCTGCCCGTTCACATTAATATGCTGATTTTCAGGTCGTCCCAACTTGATGGGGAAATAAACGCGGGGTAGGATCGTTTCACCCTTCGGCTATCTTGATTACCTACAAGCACGAGTATTTCCTTCACTATCCCCAGCGGAGTCGCCACTGTGAGGGGGTCGAAAAAGCACGAGGCTAATGCGTGACCTCGTCCCTCGTGGGTGTGACGATTCTTTTTATTCAATCAAGTGTAATTGGATTTCCTGTGAGTTTACACCCAATTGACTAGTAATATAGGAGTCGCCATTCAGTTTTTAACGACAATGAGAAAAACTGACAAAACCCGGTTATCGTGACATAAAGGGAGTGCAATTATGTTTGACCACGACGGCCGTAGGTTCCCTTGTGATCCCTGGTGTGGGGATCTCTCAACATACACCCGCAAGGTAGAGATTGAGGGTTCGGGGGACTGTAACTACCGAGAGGAGTATTTCGCTCGTCGATAACTCCAGAGGCAGGATATCCTTACTAGCTCAGCATAAATAATTGAAGGGACATGCGTTAACTATTAAACTAATCTGAGTTGATTTTAGCAATATGCAACATATAATACTAATTCGATCGTGATTATCTGATTTAAATAGCATTAAGGGACCTAGCATGATAATCCGATTTCCCAAAAATAATATATTTATTAGGCGTGATAGAACAATCAGATTTAGTTAATTTAACAGTGCATAAAAAGGGCGAGGAAAGCAGTTAAATCATCGAAAAGGGACACATTATGACGCACCCTTGAGAGGTGCGTCATAGTTCTCAGAAAACTAACCACTTTGACTTTGCTATTTCTCCTTTTTATTTAACGAATCTCAATTATGGGACAGGATACGTTCTGTTCGATTTATGGATCGATTGCGACAGAACGCGTGAACAATTTCGCAGCGTGAGGCTTAGGCTAAGGGTTGGAGTCAATACTCAGAATATAATTGTGTGTTGTGTCCTTTTCACGTCGAACTTAGGGGTCTAGTTATAGGAAAAAGTGGCGTAGAAAGATAGTTTTTCAGGAATTTGAATACGAAACGGATTAGGAAAAGAATCCGTCCCAGGTATTTTCGGCGCCCAGCTCTGGGCGTCAAAGATTTCGGCGCCCAGGGCTGGGCGTTGAAAATAGGGTCTGGCAGAATTCTTTGTCAGGTTGGACTCTAGAGTACGGAGTTCATTAAGAGACTTAATCCGAGTTATTTGGTGCGTATCAATTTACGACGGAATGCGTCTGGGCCCTTTACGAACTCTAGGTTCGTTATGAGTTTAATTAATACGTTAACTCTTTTATCGAACTGCGATAGGAATAGAATTCCTTTTACAATTTCTATCTCTTTTAGGATTTATGTTGGAGTGCAACACCTAATTCTGACAGGTTTCTATCTTTTTATTCTTACTATTTTTAGCAACTACCCTTTACGGCAGTTACTATTTTTATCAGGTTTCCATAAATACCAGGTTTCGGGTGAAATGAAAAGGGGAATTGAGATTCGTTATTTTATAGGAGATGCGTTGTCAAGTGGAGATTTACGTTTTCATCATCGAACCTTCCCTTTCGGGAATGGGGACAAAAGTAGGTGTCTACAATGAGCAACCATCCACTGCCACGCTCAAGTTCTGGATGCCAGCAGTAGCGCCGGGCGCAGGCCCCTGCGCCAGGCGCTGCTACATGCATTCAGCACAGTGGCTTCCAGTGGGTGGTTGGCTGCCCATTCTGCCCAAGTATTCGAGTGGGAGTTTAGTTCAGATTTTGAATTTCGAAGAACACTCCAAAACCTCGAGAACGAATGCCGAAAAATAAGCTTTTCAAGTACAATATTCGAGTACAATTGTGATTTCTAAGCATGGCATGCATATTTTCAAAAACCATACTTGTGCAAAACGAATTTCTACCTTTCCCAACATGAATGTGTTCTACATTCGGGTTAGCCCCCGGGGCAACGAAATGGCCACTCTCCATACGGTTCCTGACCAAAGTGTGTGACCATTTCCGCGCCTACCGAAACTTGACATTTGCTTGACGTTCCCGGCGTCAAGTATGGAGGTCGTCCGCCAACCAACACCTCCCCCTTGAGGAGGTGAAACAGTTATTGTCGATCCGCATCTTAGTCAAGCACCCTTTTGACACCCAAATCCGACTACTTGCATCATACAAAACTTAGACCGACCTTAGGTTGAGAACTTTGCATGTCGCATTCATATTCATGCTAGTTTGACAACGTGCTATTTGTGCATCGTGTGGGCGTCTTTGCCCGCGTGAATGGCTAACCTCGAGTTCTAGCTTTGCCAAAACCATTAGTCTCCAACTAGGAAACCTAACCCCTAGGAGCATCATTCAAACCTCATGCATCTAAAATTGTCGATTTAGGGTTTTCTAGGAGTGCCACTCCATTTGATTCAAAAACCCTAAACACGCCTCACGCGCAAATGCCAAATTCCAAATTTCAATCCAACGGCGTCATAATGCCGGATTTTCAAGTCCAATTTCCAATTCCAAAATTCAAAAACCCAATCTAACGGCGTCATAATGCCGGATTTTCAAGTCCAATTTCCAATTCTAAATTCAAATCTAACGGCGTCATAATGCCGGATTTTCAATTCAAATTTCCAATTCCAAATTTCCAAATTCAACTGCGTCATAATGCCGAATTTTTAATTCAAACTTTCAAATCCGAGTCCTATGTCCAAAACCTCAAGTTCAATTTTCCAAATCCACGAGGGCGTAATGCCGGATTTTCAATTCAATCTTCCAAACCTCAAAATTCTACATTCAAGGACTCAAATTTCCAAGTCCATGACGGCATAATGCCGGATTTTCAAGTCTTAAATCTCTATTCAAAACCTTTCAAAAATCGAGTTCCAATCTTAAGCTCAAATGCCTAGACCCATGGCGGCCTAATGCCGAGTTTTCAAGTTCCAAAAATTCCAACACCTTCAAAATTCAAAATTCAAAGCCTCATCTTCTATAAAAAACTCCTCTTTTCCAATTCCAAGTTCAAACTCCAAATCAAACTCAAGTTTCGATTTCGCTTTCAAGGTACAAAGATTCTTGTCTACCATTGCTCCCAAATAAAAAATTCAAAAGCGGTATATGTTGTATTTCGAAGCTAGTCAATTGTTGTATTTCCTGGCGGACTATTTCCAAGTATCTCATCATGGCGTCGTCCTTGGCTTCGTATTCTCCCTTTACTTGGCTGACAATTAGATGTGAGTCAGATAGGACCAGGATTTCTGTTGCTCCCGCTGCTTTGCTCATTTGAATTCCGCATATTAAAGCCTCGTACTCAGCTTCATTATTTGACGCCTGAAAGTTGAAGCACATTGCATACTCATAGACATCCCCCTCTGGTGATTCGCAGATGATGCCGGCTCCACACCCATTTTGGGTGGCGGACCCATCTACATGGACTACCCATTGTGTCTTATCATTTTTTAAGTGGGCCGGCCTAGTCATTTCCACAATAAAATCAGCAAATGCCTGCCCCTTTATTGCCTTCCGAGGTTTATATGAAATGTAGAATGCATTGAGTTCGATTGCCCAATTGAGCATTCTTCCGGACGCTTCCAGATTGGTGAATGGTCGTTTCAGAGGTTGATCTGTGTATACTATCAGTCGATGAGCCAAGAAGTAAGGGCGGAGCTTCTTGCCGACCAAGAACAAGGCCAAGCCAAAATTTTCAACAGTTGGGTACCTTAGCTCGGCATTCTGTAGCATGTGGCTGATGAAGTAGACAGGTAACTGTACTCCATCTCTTTCTGTGAGTAAGACGGCACTTAGAGCGTGATCTGAGATGGAAAGATATAGGCATAAAACCTCTCCTTGGAGAGGGCTAACTAGGCGCGGCAGAGTGTGCAGAGATGCTCCTTCAGACGAAGGAAAACAGCTTCTGCCCGTGGCGTCTGTCCGCACTATGAGCCATGGGCATCTCTTTGAGTCTTCGCTCTTTTTTCTGAGGTTTCAACTGTTCGCTCTTTTTCGGAGAAGCTCCCCAAGCTGCCGACTCTTTTTACCCTGAGATTGGCCACTTTAATTTCCAAGACCAAAAGGTCATCATCATATGGTGCTGCCGTCTTGCGGTAATCGTCTTTGGAAATTTCCACAGGGGGCAACTCCATTTTCTTGGTGCAGAGATGAGACGAACTGTATTGCAGTCCTTCTCTAGACGGTGCTCCTGCCGCAATCCCTCCTGATATTACCGCTATGAACCCTTCATCTGAATAACTGTTGCTGTTGTCAGAAATGGGGGAGGCACACGACTCCTCGCCGGTTTTCTTGCTGGCTTTAATTGCATCTGTCACACATAGGTACTGATGTAGGTATCCTTTAGCCGCGTAGCCATCCGGTATATCTTCCTCAGCATCCGACAACTTTGGGTGTCATGCCCATCCTCCTTGTGAAAGGCACAGAATGGGGTGTTCTGCTTCGATGCAGGCGACCTTTTGGGGGACCACTGTTCTATTCCCAGATTCCGTCCCTCAGCTAGGAGAATATTTTCAAGAGCCGTGTTGTAGACAAACAGATTTCCCGTTGGCGGCTTCTTTCGTTTCCTTCTCACTTCATTGTCTCGGCCAGTTTCTTTTCGAGTGAGGTTTGCTTGCGGCCTTCTAGAGGTCATGGTGGGCCTACTTGTGAAGTGACTATCTTGAGGCCTGTAAGCTGGCCTTCATGGTGTTAGGCTTGTCCGCCGTCCTGGACGTTCTTCTCTTACATGGTGACTTTCCTCCTTCAGAGGTCGTCTTTCCAGGGGTGGGCCACGTCCATCTGCAACCGATTCCGTCGTCCTGCCGCTTCCTTGCACTGGGTTGGTTTCGCTGAAGGACTTGGTGATTTCTTCCCGGAGGACGTGCTGAAGTCTTTCTTGCCATTCATCCGTGATGTTCTGATGGAGACCATGCAACAGGTGCCGCAGGGATCTCGCGGAGGCTGGACGGCTTGCTGAGGCGTCACAATGCTTGTCATCCTTGCCTCTAACAGGGGCTGCCCTTTGTTGATAGCAGACCGTGCTCCTTCTGCGCTTTCTTCAGATTGCTGTTCGGCCATGATACTATATCTCCCCACAGACGGCGCCAAATGTTGTGGGATCTTTTTCGGTGATGACGTGTCACGCGTTCCTCGGAGGTATCAAGTATGCGCTGGCATGATCCTCTGGCAACCTGCAAAACAAGAATATTCCCGTAGAAATATTCCCTCCGATGCTTAAGTAAGTATAAGCTAGAGAGAGAAGTAATTTGTAGAGAGAAGACAGAGCAAAGATAGTTTAAGGTAGGTGGGAATGAATTGAATGCCCCCCTTTACCTTGGGATCTGAACTATTTATAGGGCTAGGGTTCCTTGGGAATTGATCCCATAACCCTAGCTGTAAGATGTGATGCCTGCTGGGGATTTGGAACACGTGTCCAGGAGAATAGAACCTGATGGACCCTTTTGGACTTGGGCATGGCCACGAATCAAGTGGGCTTTGATAAAGAGGACGTCCTTTTATTGCTTAATTGATGGGGCTTGGGCCATCATTCAACCCTTAGACCCACGTGCCACCTGTAGGTGGGCTGTACTCATCATTTAGCCCTTGGGCCTTTATTGTGGGAACATCCAAGCCAACATCAGTAACAAATAATTATTCGATTATTTAGATGGTAAAAAATAATTTTTTCTTTCTATGATTTTTACAAATAGAAAATTAGTTAATGATCAAATAATACGAAGTATATTGGTATGAGTGTTGGTCCGAGTGATGCGAGTAAAAATAGATGAAAAAAACAAAAAGGGAATATTATTTTTTACAAATTTTTCGTCCAAAAAAAGCCCATGAAAGTACTGGATGCTGTTCTCCATGTAACTTGCGTTAGTGTCTAGCAAACACAACTAGAAACCGGTAGCTCACTAGCTCCCTCACTCTTTACGCAAACTCGTGTCGTTGAAGAGAGAGAAAAAGACATTATAAAACAGACCCCAACAAAACAAATCTTCATATAAATTCATTCTCGACTACATACATACAGATCTGCTCATTTTTGTTTTTCGCATCAATAACCAATTCGTTCCCCAAAAGCATCATCTGCGTTTGTTCGGAAAAGGTGATATGCTAATTAATTTTTATTGGGTTTGATTTTTTCAAAAAAAGGGCGCATTTTGCAAGATGGGCTCCAGGAAAAAATCAAGCAATTCGTCTAATTCTTCTGCTGCTTCATCGTCTAGGGACTCTAATTCTTCGATCTCAGGTTACCCTTCTATTTTCCAGTAATTTGTTATGATTATTGTTATTATTGATTGGTTGTTACTATGATTAATAGAATTTGGGGTTTGTTCTTTTGTCCTTTTGTTAGATTGTTTATAGTTGTGAAGTTATTTGTTAGTTTGACTCTGATTTCAATCTGGGTTTGGATGATTTCTTTTGTTTTTGTTTGAAATTTGTGTTAAATTTGGCAGAAAAGATTAGGTATTTGAGTATTCATTCCACAATAAGGTTGACTCCATCGATATTGGAGGTGGAATGTGTACAATTACCGGTTTATATGCCTTTCGTTTTACAAGGAAGTGTATGTTAATATCTGATATTGATCAATCTCACACAAATAAATAATAAAACGGTTGACGCAATTTATTACTGGTGTGTATGTTGTTATGAAATTTGGAATTGCAAAGGGGGTATGGACTTTATAGAAGGCTGAAGGTTAGGTGGTGGGTTGGACAATCATTTTGTTATAAAGCGGATAAAGTTTTTGGCTTTTGCAATGTGTGGATTGTGGAGAATGGGGTTCTTCTGTATCACCATAATGACGATCTTGGAATCGGCATTATAAACTAAGGCAGCTCTGAGTGCTCCACATTGTTTATCATGCTCATTTTTCATGTATTATATGACAATTTTGGATGAGAACCAGATCTAGGATGATGGTAAGGCTGTTTTCGGAATCTTTGTAGTGAAACGGGGTCATTACTTTTTGGCTGTGTTAGTTCGATACTTAGGTTGACAGAGGGTGTCGGATCCGACACTTCGACACGACATGACACCCAAATATATAGTGGCCTTGTATGAAATTTATTACATCTAGAGTGTCGGATCCTCCGATCCCTTGTCGGACACGACACCCCAATAAGAGTCTGAGCAACATAGCTTTTTGGTACTTAGTCGTAGAATCATACACTCCATTCCAATTATAAATTGTCCGCATAATGACTTGAATGCTTTTTAAAGAAAATTATTGCTTCATAAGTTCATAGTTGTCCACTTGTCCACCGATGTATGTTCTGGATTAGTACATGTAAAGCAATGATGAGTTGTTAGAAAACTTATGCGATGTCAATTTATGGTTGGGCTTTAAAGATCAATGTTCTAGGAGTGATCAGCTAGTTAGAAAATGAATTGAAAACCTTCACAGCTGAAATTTTTGTGTAAGGCTATGTTCTATTCACTTGGAAGCCTCTATACGTATGTGAAGGGGATCGATACGATTTAGAAAATCATTTGGATGCCTTCACAGCTGCAATCTTTGTGTAAGGCTATGTTATATTCACTTGGAAGCCTCTATACTTATCTGAAAGGAACTAATACGAATATTAATTGGATTTACTATACCTTATCTGAACTTAATTTTGGGTGTAAAGTTAATATGTTTGCCCTTATGAAATTATTAATTTTGTAGACCTAATCTGAACTTATCTCAACTTGCTAGACCTGAAACATTGTTTAAAGTGAAAAGAACAATGCATATCTTTATAATTTGTCCTTTGTAACATAAATCCCGCTCAACTTGATTTTGCTCTTTTCTATTTTTTCACATAAATGACAAGTGATATGTTTGATGGTCAAAGAACTTTGAATATACTTGTAAATGGTTCCTTCATGTGGAATTACTGAATACCAGAAACTGTTGTTAAAAATTAGGAGTTGACTTTGTGGCTCATCTTGGAAGTTTATGTATGTTGCCTGGATCAAACCATAGAATGTTTTCTTACCTGCTTGTTCATGGTAACTAATCTGGGGGCTAGTGAACGTATCAATCTGATGGTTTGTTTGTGGTTGAGTACTTGAGTGTCACCACTCAAAACTTCATTAACTATATTTCTTATTTAACCATTAATGATTAGGTCAGCAGCAAGTTGGCTGTCTTTGTAATCTTTGGGGCAAGCTTGCCATTTTCAGGGAATGGCATATACTTTTTTGTTCTCAAAAGTATATTGGAGTTCTTTCTGACACTAATATGCTACATGCAGGACTACGTGAGAAGCATCAACATGAACTCGAGACTTTGACTTTGACTACACATCCGTGCAGAACATTGAAGTTTTTTGCTTTTGCTGTTTTTGATTATGTGAAGCAATCAATTTCATATCTCTTAGAAAAAGGTGGTTGGCTTTTAGTCTGGAGTACCTTGGTAATGTTATGTGGAATTCTCTTGGCAACTATTGAAGGTTCTCATGAAAAGGTACTATATTCTTGACTTTCATCATACTGTATAATTGATTATTCTTGGTAGACTGCATATTAGTAAACAATCATAAATTTGAGTCAAAAGAGACACACCGTTATCAGTGCTCAAAATTTGTAGAAGCTGGGTTATCTATGTTTTCATGATTATAAGGTTGTTAAGGTCGATATAGATCATTGTATATTTAATTGATTACTTATATATGGAGTTTTTCATTCTAGAGAAACAAAAAGTTTTGTATCCACTCAAATCACCAGTAATCGGGGTTTATTTTGGTGTTGCTTTTCTCTTGCAGCATGTCCAGGAGGCTCTGCGGTACCTTCAGTTTGTATTATGGTGGACAGCCCTTGGTGTTGCATCTTCGATTGGCCTTGGTATGTGCATACATTGATGGGGAAGATTATTTGTTTTGTTTGTTGTAGCATTACATGGTAACAGCTAATTAAATGGGTAATTCTTTGTTGTAGAATTACATGGTAGCAGCTAGTTAAATGCGGAACTGTCACAAAGTGACATGACAAGCATACTGATTTTGCTTTCTTCTTTTTGTTTTGTACTGTTTACATCGTCTTTTTTTTTTGATAGCATGATTGTTTATTTACTCCCTCTGTATTTATTTAAGGGATACACTTGCCTTTTCCGGCCGTATTTATTTAAGAGATACACTTGCCATTTTTAGTAACTTATCAACCCCACCATCTAATTAAATAATATATCTACACCCCACCCCCACCCCCCACTCCCTAAAATGACATGGTCCCCACTTGTTTTTCTTATTAAAATATCTACTCAATCCCACTTGTTTTATTACTTTATTTCATTCAATTCTTTTTCTTAATACGCGTGCCCGACCAAGTGTATCTCTTAAATAAATACGGAGGGAGTACATAAAGAGTGTTTGCAATTTCTGCCGGAAATCTTTTCTCCTAAACTTTGAGCATGAATTTAGGTATTTGAATTTGGAACTTGAATGTTTCAGTAATGCACATTATTTTCAGCTAAGTTAATTAAAAACATCCCTTATCACTCCTTGTTGCTTTGTTAGGATCTGGACTGCACACTTTTGTCCTCTATTTGGGCCCACATATTGCTCTCTTTACCATAAAAGCAATGCAATGCGGCCGAGTTGATTTGAAAAGTGCTCCATATGATACAATACAGTTGAAACAAGGTCCATCATGGCTTGATAAGGACTGCTCTGAATTCGGACCTCCATTATTTCAGTCTGTTCATGGTTCAAGAGTGCCTCTTAGCAGTATCTTGCCTCAAGTCCAGTTGGAAGCTATTTTATGGGGTGTTGGAACTGCATTGGGTGAACTTCCACCATATTTCATTTCAAGGGCAGGTATGATCTTCGTATCACATGTTAGTATGCATTTTCGCCTATAAATGTTTATTACTCCCCATATCCCTATTCAAAGTTCTCATTTCTCCTTGGCACTTAGGAGAGACGTTTTTGTGGGGTTTTGTTGATTAAAGGCTATGTTACTCCGACACTCCGGTGGAAGGTGTGTGTCGGTGTCGACACGACCCGACCCGCGACACGACACTCGACACGTGTCCGGGGAGGTGTCGACACCGGTGTCGGAAAAGGGTCCGAATTGCAGTGTCGAAATCGGGAGGAGAAAAGAAAAGAACTAAAAAAATAAAAATAAAATGCATTCGAGATGAAGATATACGTAGTAGATGATAAAATTAGTCTTACCCGGACCAAAAAACAATGGATCTTGAAGAATTCGAAACCCTAGATCTAACAATTGATGGTCGGGGAAGGCGAGAGAAGAAAAAATATGTTGGGGCTTTTGCTGTAGAAGGAAAAACAAGCATAATGAACTCTTCAATTTTCGTTTTCATTGATTATTTTCTTGAGAATCAGCCATAGTCATGGCTGAAGAGGTTTCTCTTTCCCGTCGGTTGTTTTGTGGTTGTTGGTCAAATGGTAAAACTGCTGGTCATTGACTCATTGCACAATTTTTTTTTTAACCTTTAAAAAAAATAAAATAAACAAGGGTAAGTGTGGCCCGTGTGGGAGCCTGGGAGGTGTGCCAGGTGGGAAACAAACCCACGTGCTATCTGTCATACGGAATACTTTTTTAAGGGAATCTTTCCATTACTGTAGTTTGCAGACAACCATTAGTCAACTTTTTCATTTTTTTTAATTTCTTTGTAATTTGTAGTAACACTTTTAAAGAACTATTCTTTGTACCTTTCCCTCAAAAAAACATAACTATTCTTTGTACCTCACTATCTTCATATTTTTTTTATTTGACAACTAATTTTGTTATTTTATAAAAAGTGTCGCTTTTTTATCCGACACTTTGTATAGGAGCCGTGTCTAAAAATTAAGTCAAGACACTCCTTTGACCGTGTCGGAGTGTCTGCAATTATTTGAATCGGAGTGTCGGATACTCCGACACCCGTGTCGGACACGACACCGACACCCGTATCTGAGTAACATAGATTAAAGGTGAATAAGAAACAGATAGTTGGTATAGATCATTGTTTTTTTTTATTTGGGAAGGGAAAGTGGGGTTTTCTTGATTAGAAGTGTCTAAAAAGAAATCTGTGGGCAGTGTGATGTTTTATACTATGTGGACCCAACTGAAATGAGAAATTTAAACAGGGACAAACATTTAAGGAGAAACAGGAACTTTAAAAATAGAGATGGAGGGAGTATGTTTTTCTTTTAACAGTTAGCAAGAATTAGTTATGTATGTGAATAATGGTGTCCAAACTATAAGTTTGAAATGATTCTTTTAATGCTGACTGCTGAGCTATTGTCTTGAGTTCTTGACTTGCTTACAGCTTCATTTTTCTTGTGTTTGGTTTACTATTAAAAACTTTCATGTCTTCCTCGTGTCTTTTGAAGGATGTGTTTGCTACCGACTTCTTGGTGTAGCGTGTAAAGTTTGGTGATCTCCAATGTTGTTAAAATCCCGATCGGCTATGTAGAATGTTCTAAAAGACACCACCTGATTTGATTTCATGTTGTTATCCAATTAAGCAGTTTCTCGTTAGATTTCTGTGACACAGGAAGAATTTGTGATGCTTGTAATTGACTTATCTAACTAGGCCAATATTTGGAACTTCAAAAGCCGCCTTTGATGGTTTGCAAATCAAGTGGTTTTTGAAACTGAATTAAAATCCTTTTTCATGTTAGCATCACATTCAAGATTTTTACTTTTGATATGTTCTATGCAATTTTCAATGCATCTTTCCCCGAGCCCCCCAAATTATCCTCTGGTTACCTAAGAGATTTCTCATGACTAAGATGTCCTCTTCGTTTTTCGCATCTTCTTTGATAAAATGGATGGAATTGGGTACTACGTTGAAAGATTTTCTATATCGTGTACTCGTGTTAGCTGTAGTTATTGCACATTGCTCCACTCAAGTATGACCCTTTCCGAGTTACCTCTGGTTATGTTGCTTTCCCCCCAGCTATTGTTGCCTTGCTTAACACAGTGAAATACAGACAATGACTGGTTTTCAGGATCACATTGGATTCTTATTTTGGTTTTCATCTTTTCGTATGACGCTGCTACTGATTTTAGGATTTCTTTACACTAAATCTAATGACATGTTTATGTAATCGGGGTGGAATGAAAGAACATTATGTGGATATCTTGCTTTTGCAGTTTTTGGTTTATATTTTGACCGTGTTTTGAGGCTTATGTTTCAGTTAAATTGTTGTTGCATTGGATTTTTCTTCGTATAATTACTGAAAGGCTTTTTCTTGTGATGTTCTGGTTGGGATCTTTGCCAGTAGCAATGATGTTCATTATTACTCTTCTCCTTTTTTAATTCTTCCCATTACATCTAATTTATCTACTTTTATTCTATCCTTCCTTGTTCTGTCATCGCTCTCCTATTGTACACTGGTTCTTTCTGAACATGTTTTTGTTAAATTCTGGATGAACTTTGTACCAGTTCTTTCTTGTTGGATTCCTACTTGCTCTTGGCTACACATGCTCAATATGTACAAGTATGTCGGTAATTGTCTTAGACTTACCCAAATCTTCACGCAGCAAGCTTATCTGGAAGCAAGTTGGACCCAATGGAGGAATTGGATGCGTCTTCCCCTGAAGAATCTGGATTCATTGGCAGGCACTTAAAGCAATTGAAATATTGGCTCTTGTCACATTCTCAGTACCTGAATGGCTGGACAATTTTGCTGCTTGCTTCGGTCAGTATGCTTACTGCTCCTTATCTTTTAACAATGTTAATGTTTGGCATCTATTGCTCCTAAGGCGGCTTGGTCTGAGGGACAAGACTCTCTAATTCCTTGAAAATGTCCAGTGCCTACCCCATATCGGGGTGTGTTCTTTTCCTGGATTCTGACCATAAGTTCTACTAATGTAGCCTTTTTCTTTATTTCTCTGTTCTATTTGAGGTTTTCTTTCAGCCTAACACTGTCCAGCTTATCTGAAATTTAAGCATTTGCTGCAAGTTCATAGAATAACATAAAATCCAATTGAAAAGATTTCTTAGTTCTGATTTTTTCTTAGTTTTATTTTTATTTTTTTTGTTTTAAAGATGAAAGATTACATATTTATGATATGTAGTAAATCACAACAATACAGTGGGATTAGGCGTCCTTTTTCCTAATAGAATCACTCCCTTTGTCCCTAAATATTCTTCAAATTATCAATGTTGACATGTCCCCGAAATAAATTCCAGACATCTATTTCAAGTAAAAGTTCTTTTTTCCATTATATCAACTGTCTTTTGTCTCCATTCCAAGTTCCAACAGTACAATTAGCTGCTTTATTCCAAACAGTTTAATTGTTGATGTTCCACCCTTCTGCTATCTTAGGAAGACAGAGAGACAAATCTCGTTTGGATGGAGTAGTATCACCAATGCATAGAAACAATCTACAGCCTGTCTGTATTTCTTTTAAAATATATTTAGGTCGAATAAAACCCGACTCCAAAAGGTCAATATCTAATGGAGCCACTTTAGTGAGCTGCAGAGAATTTCCCCGTGTCCATTCACACATGTCTTGATTCTTGAAAGGATTATATCAGCCAGAGCTCTGCATCGACGATAACTTCTTAAGGGAAAGTGGAGCTCCAAGATACTACCACGAATTAACTTAGCTTAGACGCCGTTAATAGCAGAAATTAAAGAAGAAGAAGAAGATGACTTTGATTAATGAACTTTAAATTACAGAAAATGTAAATGATATTCAAGCTCTCTCTCTCTCTCTCTCTCTCTCTCTCTCTCTCTAATATGTTCTATATATAGAGCTTTTCCTCTAACAAACTACATATAGTGTTCTTCAAGCTACTAACAAGTTAAATATTACCTAAATGTCCCCCCCCCCCCCTCCCCTTAGATATTGATGTTCCCCCCCTTCAGGAATCCGTAAGATTTGAAGGATGATAGCCTTATCAACACTGCTCACACGACTTAAATAGACATCATTATTTTCAAATTTCCATCAAGGCGAAAAGCTTTAGAAAATAGGTTTAAGGCATCAAAACTTCAAAGAAACCAAAGTAATGTCTGCTTTCATAAGGCGAGTAGCTAGGGAATAACTAAACTTGCATGTTAATTTAGGGCCAAATGTACTAAAGCTAAACAATTTGATCAAACATACCAAAGAAAAAGCCAAACTAGAAGTACTGTATAAGTAACTCACCTACTGTCGCAAGTTTTATGACGAAACTTTTTTTGTCTCAATCACCTTACATATAAATATCAAGGGGTAGGGTTCTTTTTTTATATAATGGAAAAAAGTCTTGTTTATGTGAAAAATGAAGCAGTTACGAGTGCTTATGCCGTTTGGGGCGATAACCCTTTATGTAGGAAGTATAAATTCTTGAATAATTTAACAAAGAATCCTAATTTGTTAGGAAATAAACTCCTTATTAGACTAAAACCCTTTACAATAGTAAAGTACTTATTTTCTCCCGGACAGAAAATCCAATCCTTAAGGAACTAGTAAAACCGTGCAAGACTTCTATTAAATAATTTAAAGATATGACTTATCCTAAAAGAATTAAGAATAAGCCTAGCAGCTTCCTCATATCAACTTAACCGTGTAACCATTAAAACCAGTCCAAAATATCTATTGGGGTAACTCAAAAATGATGCGGTCTCTGTTTTGCAAGTTAATACCCAAACTTTAGAACTTATTGTTGTGGTCTAACCACAACACATGGATATGGCATGAAGTCTTCAGTTATGTGGATTGATTATTATCTATTCTGTGTAGTTGGATACCTGGGCATGAGGTAAACTATTTAAAAAGATATGAGACACAAATGCACAAGTAAGTCAAATACACATAATGAAGATTATTCTTCGGCTTTGCAAAAAACTTCAGTGAAAATCTTTGTATAATAAGATGACCTGCTAGCTCCATAGCAGTAAATGGTCTTTTTTTTTATTTGTCATTCTCTGGAAAAACTCTTTCTCTTAGTCTAAACTCTAAAGAGCACATGGAAGTTGGGATGAGCTTGCTTCAGAGCGGCTTATATGTTTTAGAGGACTTGGTTTAGAATTTCCTATACACACGTTGAGTGGTGAAAGAGCACACCAAACTAAGTGAAGTGAGTCATACCCAAAATTATAAATAAATATACTTTTGCTCAGAATTACAGATAAACAATCTGAAGTAAATCTAAAATCATTTAAATGTTAAATTGTCATATTAGGTCATCATAACGCCATTACAGACAAAAGTTATAGTTGTCGACTATTAATTTTTGAAGGGCACAATACCCTGATTCATAAGTCTTGTTTGTACGTTGAGTGTCTCAAGGAGCCTAAGAGGCTATTGCCCGTTTACCCCTCTGGATCTCAACTTCTATTTGTATTATACTCATCTACGCCATAAAATATCCGGGTTTTTGTTCGTCACTTAAAAAATGTGCTATTACATTCTTTCATCCTTAAACCATGTTTCGTTCTTGAAACTTCACAACAGAAATTCTTTAGATCATTTTTATGACAATTATATCACGTAACGACAACCAACAAAATATTAAAATAGATATAACTTTTTTGAACATATCCCAAATGGTTAATCACCCACTCAACCAATCATCACAATTGTCCAGATCATAAACTCGAATTCTCAATAATCCCAAACAGATACAACTCATACAGAACTTAAATTCCCGAACTTTATTTTTAAAAGGCAACCTATGGTTCTATATTCGAACTTCCAAACCTTAAATCTGATTGGTAATTGAATAAAGAAGATATTTCTAACCAGTATTACAAGTCTGCACTCTTTACTTAATTAGCACCATTTGCTGACTCACAAATCTCCAATATCTGCTTTTAACAAATAATTCCCAATCCAATTCTTAGCTATCATGACTCTTCAAACTCAAATTCTGATTACTCAACAATCCCATAGAAATTCTCAATATGTCCCCAAAGTATACATTTGTAACCTCCAGGCCAATAGTGGTGGGATTTTCTGTCGTGAACCCATCATAAAAGGGGGCTGTTATTGATGGAAAATCCCGTCGTTAACCCGTCGTAAAAAGCATTTGCGACGGTTGTTCCCATCTTTATGTAGTTGTTAGCCCCGTTGCAAAAGACTTTTCCGGTGGGAATTTTGACCCGTAATTATTGGGTTGTTATTAATGATACAAATTCTTGTAGTGTCTGTTGGTTTTTTTTTGGGGGTTTGAGGAATCCTTGAAGTCATTTTCCTTGTAGCACCATAAATTAAAATCCATCTAAATACAAATGAGTGAGAGACAAAAGATTCACAATTCCGTTGCTGCCACTTAGAAAAAATATTACTCCGTCCTTTTTTTTTTGTTTTTTTTATTTTTTTATTTTGAACCTATTTGTAAGTAAAAAAGTCAAAATAGGAAGAACAAAAAGAGAATGAGAGAGTAATAAAAAATTAAAAAATTACTGAGTATTTATCTAAAACAAAAGTGTCTCGCTTGCACAGTGTGTACTCCCTTTCTTTTGTGTCTTTAGAGCAACTCTAGTGGTTAAAAATAGTCCCAAAAAAGGACCTGCTAAAACATGTGAGCAGCTAGTTAACCGTTGGTACATCAATGACATAAGCAACTATTAAAATCTTCTACTTTCTCCGTTCCTTACATATTGCACAATGGTTGACTTTTACTCATCCCATACCTTACTTTGACCTTAATATCTCAAATAATGCAGAAGTAAAACATAAACAAAATTGATATTTAGAAAAAATATATATCGATATGAACTTATCCACGTGAATACACTTTTTTACGTATGAATCACAAAAAACATGTCAAAGTCGTAGTGTGAATAGTGTAAAAATCAAGATGGTGCGACATTTAAGGAACGAAGAAAGTAGCTATGTTTAGCAGGTAGCTGAAAAGAAATAAATTGTTTAAATATAATAGGGAGCTACAAGGTATTATAGCCAACCAATGTGAAAATTTGTAGCTTAAATCAATTGTAGCTAGAAATTTGATGTGGCAAACGTAGTTACACCACCTTGTGGCTCACCATTGGAGTTGCTCTTACCTCGACTCCTCAGAGCTTTTCCTTTGTTTTTTAGTACTAGGTGGAATAAATAAAAATCTGAACATGCGAGGTAAAATTTTACTATGCTAGAAGCTTAGTTTAAAAAGCGCGGTGATGTAGCCGTGATTGGCTCAAGCACCTAACAAAAGTGCTTGCCGTATGTGCCTTTTCCCAGGCTCAAGCCGTAGTGCCCTATGCGACTTATTGTATAAGGCTCCAATTGCTGACATTTAATTTTTTAAAAAAGGAAAAGCTAAAACCACGCGACCAGTGGCTCCTCAACAGTCGGATTCTACTATAATGACAAGAGGAGAGAGAAAACCCCAATTTTTTCTCCTTTTTTCATGTAAACCCCTACTCTTTTTAAAGTAGTTGTTTTATGTAAGGCGTGGCCCACTTCTTTTGAATTTAATTAAAGAGTCAGGGACTTAGTCACTGAATTTCCCCCAGTCCCCCACCCCCCAACTTTTCTGTCTTTTATTTCCTCGTTAAGTAGGCTTTTAATTTTACTGTAATTACTCAGTACTATTTTCCCCTTTGTGACATCAAATAATACTATTTTGAGTTTTCTAATAGAAATAAATACCACAAAAAAAATTGAAACATTATGTGCCTGCCTACAGTAGGCACGCGCCTTCGCCTTGCACCTTTTAAAACAAAGGCAAGAAGTATTGATACTTAGAAAGCCATGTGTTGGATGGTGTGTTTTGCTACAGGTAGGTGTGTTTTGCTATAAGTCCTAGGGATGGGCATATTTTTCTTGTGGAACCAGATCCGGCCCAGATCCTGGTTCTGGGGGCTCTTGGGTCTGAAATGGGTATTCAGTTGTTATTGATTTCAATCTTTTTTTTCCCTAAAACTTTTCTAGGCTACTAATTCGACCACGTTTACCATTACATCAGGTATGCAAAATATCATAACGTAATACTTCCGTTACAATCCAATGTCACAAATATTCCAAAATACAATTTAAATTATTAAAAAATTACTTATTATTTAGATAATTGAATGGGTCCACGGGTCAGATTGGACCAAGTTTGGGTCTAATAATATTTGACTCCGACCCATAAAATGTTTTCAAAGATCTGGACCCAGATCCGCCCTGGTTCCAATGGGCCTCAAAACTTGGACCCGGTCCTGTAAAAAATAGGCGGGTCCCTGAACCCATGCCCATCCCTGTCTGTAACAGTCGGCTCAAAGGTCTTATGAATGATAAAATTACCTATGTTCAGGCTTCAGAAGATAGCTGATCTCGTTGCGTCAATAAGAATTTGACATATAAATATTTACATGTAAAAAGAAGCCTGTATTAATGAGTAAGCATGTGATGGATAAAAGGAAAGTAAGTAGTAACTATTGGGGAGAGGTAGTGCATCATTTTGAAACAGCTTGAAGTAGAGACTATAGAGGTGGCCGTTGGTTATGCTACAGGTAATATGGGTACTTGACAACAGCAGCCTGAAATCTCTGAATCCTGAAATATAACAATTATAAGGCCTCATTTGCGGTGATGGAAGGATTATCATTATCAAATACTTGTTTGCAATATGACTTATGTATTGATCCGTAATTAGAAAGTCACATAGCCCTTTCTTTAGAAATTACCTGAATACTCGAGGAATGATTACTTTTGGGGAAGAGAGGAGATCCATTTGTGCGTGTTAGTGTCTTTCATGTTCTATAAATCTATTCAGCATAGTTTGGTTTTATGTAATCTGACGTTAACCTATGTGTATTTTAGGTGCCAAATCCTCTGTTTGATCTGGCTGGTATAATGTGTGGACAATTTGGGATACCTTTCTGGCAATTTTTCCTTGCTACGTTATTTGGAAAGGCCGTTATAAAGACGCATATTCAGGTTGGTCGATGTTCGCCTGACTCAAGCTGTTCCAAGCTTGAGGCATTCATGTATCCATTTGTATTTTATATTGATCTTGTCCTTACATATTTCTCTATGCTGCAGACAATATTTATAATCTCAGTATGCAACAATCAGCTACTAGACTGGGTGGAGAATGAATTAATTTGGGTGCTTAGCCATATACCTGGAGTCGCCTCTGTGCTGCCTACATTAATTGCCAAACTGCATGCTGCTAAAGACAAGTATCTTGTTACCGCTCCACCAGTGGCTTCTAAAGTCCAGGTAGACCGTATCTTCCTTTTGATATGCTTAATGTTTCCTTGCATGATTGATGAGTCCTAGAGGTGGAAAACGGGTTGTTCTAATCATAATTGGTTGGTGTGTCATTGGGTTTGGTTGGGTGAAATTTGGCGTCTTTTGTCAATTTGTTTAATCAATAAATTTTATTCACATTAATTTCAGGTTAGGTCCTTCACATTGGGTGTATTTTCCGTTTGCTAATCAGATAATCTATGTATTTTACATCCTTAATTTTGGGATTGGGTCGGGTTCAATATGGGTGGGGTCAAATTCGGTTACCTTGTTTTGGATACAGTTAATTTTGGGGTCAGTTTAGTAAAGTAAGTTTGACATTATTGTTGCAGGTAAAGAAGTGGGGGCTTTCTTTTGCTTCAATCTGGAATACTGTTGTCTGGCTTGTCCTCCTGAACTTTTTTTTCAAGATAGTGAATGCAACTGCTCAGAGTTTTTTGAAGAAAGAGCAAGAAAAGGAACTAACCTCGTTCACAAAGCAGTCACCCGCACCAAAACAGTGAAAGAGAAACAAAACTAGTAGAAACGAAACTTGATTAAAGCGTTTTGGTTCGTGTTCCTCCTGTTTGTTTCTCATAACAAAATCAAGTAATGGTAGGTGGTCAAAGATTTGAGCATCGACTTCTCACAGTTAGGTTTCTACCTCATATTTATCCTCCTGCAAGAGTCACCGCCCTTAGATGCATTGTATAGATAGAAATAGGATTGATGGTGGCGAGGAGAAGCAACAGCTTAATATTCCTGATAGTGTTTGTTTTGTTGAAGTTTGACTCAATCTGATATTTGTAACTTGACTCTGGGTATTGGAAATGGGATATATCATTATTCTTTCGGAATGCAAGAGACAAAGATGTTCCTTGCATGTTTCTTCTTTTTCTATCTTATTATTGGATTTCAGTCACTAATACTATTATTGGAAAGTTTACCTAAGATAAAATTATTTGTCTTCCATAAATTAGATTTGTCAAGTAAATGAGGCGGCTAGTTACCTTCATGCTATTGAATACTTTAGTGTTATTCACATTATCTGTTATACAATGTACTTAGCATAAGCTAAGCTTCTGTTTTGATTTAAGCTTTTATACAAATGATCAATGTTGCAAGGTGTTAGGAATACTAGATGAGAAACATGGAGAAGAGGATAAAGGATTTATCATATGGAGTTGTACTCCATTTAACCATTTTTGTTATTGTCATAATAATCGTATAGTTCTTATGTCAATAAAATAATAATCATATGGTCGTAACTGGAAGGGATGAAGAAAACTGGGAGAGTACATAGAGGGCGACGTGAGTTTTGAATCATCATTCCCTCTAACAACTCAACACCCTCTCTTTTAACCACTAAGTTTATGATTGAGACTTGCACATTTCTTCAACTTTAATTGTTTGTTTTAGGAACAGATTCCTCAAGTATGACACCGTTTTTTCTTTTCTTTACGTTCTACACATTTGTGCTTTAATTTATGTACCACCTTCATCTTATGAGTTATGACCCATTTACTTTATCCTTTTTCCTTTGTTCTCTTATTGCTTAACAAACATACTCATTGTTATTCCTTGTGTGTTTGAGGGTCCTAGGCGAAATAAGGGATAAGGGGCCCTTTCGAAATGATATGTATTTAACTGAAATAATATCATATTTTTTTTGTTATATCCATTATATTGTTGAATTCAAATCAATAATTTTTTTTTATTATATCTCCTTTGTAGGATAGTAGAATTTCAAAATATCCTGCTCTAATCGCTTGAAAACTTTCAATAAAATAGATACTTACTTAATTACAAGATAATTAATATTCATAAAGAGATTATTATTTGGATTTTTTTAAGGTTCATTTTGAGCATATAAAAATATCAGAAAATTTTGTCTTCATTAAAATTTGATATCTATTTTAAAACTTATAGACCCACAGTCCATATATCAAATAAGCATTTTTTTCGTCCACATATAATTACGTTAATTACAACTGAATACTAAAAGTCAAATACTACGTACATAAACTCAACGTAAACTTAATTATCTTATAAAAGATTAAAGGACAAAGCTAATACAAATAAAGGGTTTATATAATTAAGACACTATATGTACAAAATACTATGAATGAGAAAATTAGTTCCTAAACCACAAATTTGAATAAAAAAATTACAGTACAAGCTAACAAACGCGAAAATAAAAATATTGACAAAGTTAAAAAACAGAAAAAGAAAAGAGTTAAAATAAAGAGAGCTGGAGGGGAGTCGGACATTGAACCAAATGTAGGTAACAAAGCTTTAACGACTACTTTCTACCAATGAGTCAAGGAAATAATATATGTATTTAATGAGTTGTTTATTACTAGTACTTATTTACTTGACAGGCTATTATTTTTGGCCCCTTTCCGCCTTGGGCGCTGGGCGGTTGCACCCCTCGCCTACCCCTAGGGCCGGGCCTAAAGACAAACTTCTTGGAGATGGATCCCTTACTTCCAGTGAACAAATTGTACAACTTGGTGCTCCAAGTTGAGAAACAGAAGCAAATAACAGGTGAGATAAGCCTTGGAAATGAGACGAGTGCCATGGATGTGAACAGGCAAGGGCAAAGTTTGGTACCTCTTCAGAATTTTAACAAGGAGTACAAGAAAATGATGCTAGAGAAGAATGAAAAGGATGCTAAGAGGTGTGATTATTATGAATGAAAGGGCACTTGAGGGAGGAATGTTTAAAGCTTGTTGGATACCCTGAGTGGTTTAAAAACAATTCCAAAGGAAAAGAAAATAAGAGGCATGTAGTAAATGTGACAAAAGATCTAGAGAACTATGATGGCGGAGATCCATTAACTTGGATGAACATCAAGTTGAGAATAGTGGACAGAAACTCATAAACTTGCTTCAAGAAATGTTGAAGGCCATGAGTGAGAAGCAAAGTGCAGGAACAAGCAGTCAGAGTAATTTTGCAGGTAATATGGTGGCATCTAATGCTGTAGGTGATACTAGTATTTCTCATTTGAATACTTGGTTGATAGATTCAAGTGTTAGTGATCACATGACAGGGAATAAGAATTTGTTAAGTAACCTTAGGACCCTAAAGAATAAAGTTAGGGTAGGGTTACCTAATGGGAACATTAAGATTGTGAGTGAAGTTGGAAATGTTCAGTTGAACAACAAAGTAAAATTAAATGATGTATTCTACATCAATGATTTTAAACATAATCTGCTATCAGTTAGTAAACTTTTCCAGAGAAGTGACTTGAAGCTATTGTTTGATAAAGATGGATGTTTGTTATAGGGCCCCTCCACTGATCAGAACATGAGTTTTGGGAAGAATGTGAATGATCTCTACACACTAATTAGTGGGGACAAAGGATATGAGAGTAGAAGGGAGAAAGAGAAAGGAAAGAAGGTGTTAGCAGCAACAGGAAAGAAGAAGTCTCAAGAAGCAAGGAGTTGTAATAACTAATAAGTTAGGCATTTTGAATTCGGCACATGCTAGACTAGGGCATGCTTCAGTGTCAAAGATGAAACACTTGGATTTTTGCAAATGTAAAGACAAAAAAGATTATTTATGTGAAATTTTTTTTGTTGCTAAACATCACAAACTCCCTTTTACAGCTAGTAAATCTATTGCAGGATATGTGTTTGAGTTGTTACATGTTGATTTGGGGGGGTCCTTATAGGACTAAGGCCATAACAGGTGCAACATATTTTCTCACAATTATATATGATTATAGAAAGGTCACTTGGACACACCTTCTGTCCAACAAAGAACTAACTGTGGGCGTTAGCCTCTATTTACTAGTCTAGAAGAGTCGCCATTCAGTTTAAGAAAACTGACAAAACCAGGTTATCGTGATATGCCTGGAGTGCACACATATTTGACTCACAACGGCCATATGTTCCCTTGTGATCCCTGATGTGGAAATCCCTCAATGTACATCTAGTGGAGCAGAGATTGAGAATTCGGGGGACGTTTACTAATACGGGGAGTGCCCATCATTAGCCCACGCGACGGTCCTTACTAGTTCAATGCGACGATGGCGGTGAAGGAAATAATGCCCTTGGTCCAAGTATGCATTCAATGTTAAGTCTAATAAATGCGGTTCAGTATTAATTAACAAGTTAATAATTCAGTGAGATCAATTGAGCTGAATGCCTAACTAGAGGCCGCTTCAGTTCAAGTGGAATTAATGATATTAATCCACAGCTTACTCTTGACTGAACCCGTAGGGTCACACAAATAGTACGTAAACGGATCAAGTATTTAATGGCATTAAATACTCCATCTATGGATATTCGGAATCGACGGATCTTGGTTTCAGTGGGAGCTGAGATCGTCACAAGCAAGAAATGAATACTCCGGAAACGATGATATTGCCGGAAACGGAAATATGGATCGCATCGGAAATATAAATATTATCCAAGTCGTAGATGTTGCCGGAAATGGAAACATGGTACGTATCGGAAAATATTATCGGAAATGGAAATATTGCCGGAATCGGAAATATTGGCGGAAACGGAAATATTGTCAGAATCGGAAATATTATCGGAATCGGAAAATAATTCCGGAAACGGAAATATTAAATATTTGTTCGAAACGGAAATTAATCCCGGAATCGGAAATATTAAATATTGTTCGTATCGAAAATAAATTCCGGAATCGGGAATTTAATCGGAAGCGTATCGTACGAATTAGCATCGGACGAGGCCCGCTAGACGAAGGCCCAGCACGAAGCCAGGCCATCGCCCAACGAGCCACACGCACTATCGCACGCTAAGCCTCGACCAGGCCCAGCGCACGGCCAGGCCCAGCCAAGGCCTGGGGCGCGCGCACACAGCAGCAATGGGCCGAGCGCTGTGCGCCTAGCGTGGGCCGCAAGGCTTGCGCGGGTGTACGGTGCTCGTGCAATGCTCGTGCGGGAATCCTAAAGCAATCGGGATTCGAAATATGATTAAATCCTAAAACTATTAGATAATGATTATTTAATAAAGTCCTAGCAGGATTCTAATTAAACTAATTAATATCCTAATAGGATTATAATTCCTTTTCCATAACTCTATAAATAAGTGCCTAGGGTCATAATTTATAGATACAATTGAAGTATTCAAAGGGTAAGTTTTTGAAAGAAAAATCAGCCATACACTTGCAAACACAATAGCCGAAATTCCTAGTAACCTTAAGGGCGATTCTAGTTGGTCTAACTTGAGGCGGATCCTGACGTAATGTGGACTATCTACGGAGGGACGACATTTGGAGTCCTAAAGACTTGTTCTTGTTCGGTTCGGGCGCAGCTAGGGAGGGCACGCTACAAAGTGTATGCTCCTAAATTATGCTAAATGATTATGTGTAAATAATATGAATCCTGGCATTAAGGTTTTTCCGCATGATTTATGTTTTGTCATATGTATCATAACCTAACAGTGGTATCACGAGCCTCTTATTATTTTCATAATCTAAATTGCATAAAACATGGTTAAATATTACAAATTTGCATGAATTAAAAGGGGTGATTAATTTTCGTAATTGTTAATTAATTGCAAATTGCGTTTATTTAATTATATGTACGCAGTTTTTCAGTAGTTTCTTCGTTACTCATCCAAATCGAGTGATTTTTGTGTCAATTCCGCATGTAAAAGGCATTCTAAAATTTTGACAAAAATACCTTTTTTCGGCCGAACCTAGAATTCCCAAATTCGAAGCCTAACTATGACTTTTAGGAGGTTTTAGTTTTTCGAATGCAAAATTTTGTAAATTTAAGATGTTAAATTAAATATTTGCGATTCTTGTTGATAAATCTTGAATTTTTGATTGACCTACTGTATATGTTTAACAAGTTTGAATGCCTAGCCTTGTTAATTATGCAATCTAATTTGTAATTATGATTAATTTGTTGAAAATTGGAATAATTTAGAATTAATTTGATTTTCATAATTAATTAATAATTTAATTAGATACCTATGATTAAAAACCACCATAAAAATTGTAAATTTGTGTTAAATTTTAAATTTTTATGACCTAGACTTGAATCCATGTTAATCGGAAATCAATTAATTAATAAATTTTTGATTTTTCGCCCTAAAATTATGAAATTAATATGATTTATTAATTTGTCATTAATTTTGAAAATAAAATTTTTAATTTTTATGCGATTCGCTCATATAACTTGCACGCACAAAGCAATGGACGCTACGTGTTACCCTTAAGGGGTGTTGTATAGTGCGGGCATGCGACGACGAGCAAGGGAGCTCGTCGCCCATGCGGTACGAATGCAGCGAGCAAGGCCATGGTGCACGAGCACAAGGCAGCAGCCCTGCCTTGTGTCGTGTGCTATGTGCGATGGGCGAGTGGGCAAGGGCAAGAGCAAGGCAGCGAGCAGTCGCGTGCAACGCGCACTGCCTCGCGCAGCGATCGAAGCCTCGCGCGCAGCGAGCGCTGGCTCGCGTGCGACGAGCGCTGGCGCGCGCCCAACGATGGTGAGCAGCGAGCGTGCTTCGATGATGCCTTGCGATGGTGAGCAGCAGCAGATGCGACGCAGGACATAGGCTGCGCGCACATGGCCAGCAATGGCTGCGTGCGTGTGGCCTATGGCTGTGCGTTGCGTGGTGATGTTGCGTACCTTATGTTACGATTAGATCGTTTTAAAATTTTAATTTGAAATTTTCAGTTTATGTAATTTTAATTAATTTTAAAATTAATAATTTAAATTGTTTTCTTGGATTTTAATTTTGAATATTATAATTATAATAAATTTCATTTATCCTAATTATTTTACTAAAATTAAAATCATGAATTAATTTAAATACGACTGAAATAAATTAAATAAGCGAATTCAATTATAAATTTATATGAGCTTTAAATTTTAATTAAATTTGTATGTTTCCGGTTAGACTAGAAATACATTTTTATGTTTAAAATTAGTAAAGCATATGAATTTATTGGTTTTAGTGGGAGCATTTTAGTCATAAACTCTTCATTAGGTCTACAAATCCCTTAAGGTTAAACAACTTGATTAGAATTAATAAGGACTGAATAATTGGTAGATTATTGATGCAAATATTTATGTGATGCATAACGTGTTTGACTAACCAGCTATGTGGGCCATTCATGATAATGAATGGGTGAATGGTATATATTGTATATGTACTATTTTGCAGGTTATGAAGTGACTAGTATGGCCCAAATAGGATAGAAAATATGGTCTGCGTACCATTAATTTGAATGTAATTGGTCAAAAGTACCAAAATTGTTTTTCAATTCAAATATGGTCTGCGTACCATCAAATAGTTGTAATTAGTTTAATTATAGCTTATCCTATTTGAAGAAAATGGTGCCTCCCACGGATATTTTCAAGACGGACTTTGAAGTTGAAGCTTCAAGATGAAGTCGGGTCATACTAGATCACATTTATCTTATGCATGTTTTAACTTATTTATTGCTTTTAAATATGTCTTAAATATGCATGAGATCAAAGCTTGATTATGTTGCATGATTAAGGATTTTAGTTCACTTAAAATCTAACCAACATAGTAAGAGCCTTAAGTTCCAAACTTAAAATTGAGTTAAAAGGTGCCATGACAAAATAACACTTACTTGGATATCCTTTCTTCATCGATCTTAGTAATAGTTTTCCGCCATAGCGAGGTGTTACTTATCGATACTAAAGGGGTAAGGTACACAAATAATTGTGAGTACATGTTAGTTTTGGTGAAACTCAACGATATAAGTAAGGAGTCCTTTTATGTCGTGGAAAAATCGATAGGTTTACCTAATAAGTTTTTAGACGTGCCTATCAACCAAGAACAATTTCTAGACTATTAGCAAGTGTCTTTTGCTTACCTAAAAGATTTTAGAATTAAGTCTAAATACATAATGTGCTTAATTCTTCAATGGATTTTAGGATCTTGGAATCATTTTATTCACACCTGTCGGAACACATAATTTGAATAAAATGCTTAATGAACATTGAATTATGCATATATGCTAGAATTTAAGTTTATTAAGAGAAACTGTGAATGGTTATTTATTTGTTTATTCTTTTTCAATTGTATTTTTAATTATGGAAAACAACAATCAAAACATCATCATGGGTTCTGAGCTTATGGTCAAGCTGAACCTAGCAAATTTTCTTGAATGGGAAGCTAAGCTAGTTGAAATAGTCAGACTCAATGGACTTGAGTATGTACTGTTACATCCCATGCCAAGCTACTATGCCAGAGACATGATCCCTGAAAGATTTTCCGCCTGGGATGCGGATCTCAAAAAGGTTATGAGTCTCATGATGAACAATATCCCTGATGAATGGGCTAGAAGGTTTGTAGCTTATGAACCTTTTACGCTCATCAAGAATCTGAGGGATATCTGTCTTGGAAGCACGAAGGACAGGGACCTGAACGTCCATGAGTTGATTGAATCAATGTCTGGTCTAAAGGTTAGTTCTCCCAACAGGTGTTATAGGATGGAAGTCCAAGAAACACATGTTCAGCTCCTTCGCACTAAACAAAGGGTAGGCGTCCCACTAAGGTTCCATGTGGATCTTATGCTTTCATATTTTGGTCGCCTAAGTCTGCTAGGAACACCAATAAGCGAAAGGATGGCAGTCTCTATCTTGCTCAATTCACTGCACAGTGGGTTTGGTCGCTTCAAGCAACTATACCTAAGTGAACCAAGAGAAGAAACAGTTCCAGAATTTGTTCACCTTGTCAGAAAGGCTGAGATAATACTGGACTGTGAAGCCAAAGATTTACTCAAGGCTAAAGGGAGACCGTTCAAGAAAAGTGGAAAGTCCAAGGGCAATGCTAAATCAAAGCAGGACAAGTCCACATCAAGCTGTCTTTATTGTGATGGAATAGGCCATCACAAAAGAGAATGTCCAAAGCTAAAGGAAGATCAGAAGAACGGAATAGTCGTTCCATCTTCAGGTATTTTCGTTATAGACTGTACACATGTTAATTCAACTTCTTGGGTATTAGATACAGGTTGTGGCTCACACTTATGTTCCAATTCTCAGGGACTAAGAAGAAGTAGAAAGTTAAGCAAGGGTGAAGTCGACCTACGACTGGGAAATGGAGCACGGATTGCTGCATTAGCTGTAGGAACTTATTATTTGTCGTTGCCCTCTGGGCTAGTTTTGGAACTGGAAGAGGGTTTCCATGTTCCAAGCCTTACTAAAAACATCATTTCAGTTTCTTGCTTAGATGCTAAGGGATTTTCCTTTTTAATAAAAGACAATAGTTGTTCGTTTTATTTTAAAGAGATGTTTTATGGATCTGCTAGATTAGTCAATGGACTTTATTTATTAGATCACGACAAACAAGTTTATAACATAAATACCAAAAGGGCCAAAAAGGATGATTCAGATCTCACCTATCCGTGGCATTGTCTATTAGGCCATATTAACTTGAAACGCATGGAAAGACTTCAAAAGGAAGGAATTCTAGAACCATTTGACTTAGAGGATTATGGTAAGTGCGAATCATGTTTACTTGGCAAAATGACAAAGAAACCTTTCTCTAAAGTTGGAGAAAGAGAAACTGAACTATTGGGGTTAATCCATACAGATGTATGTGCACCAATGAGTACAAATGCTAGAGGTGGTATCAGCTACTTTATCACTTTCACTGATGACTTCAGTAGATATGGTTATGTCTACCTAATGAAGCATAAGTCTGAATCCTTTGATAAATTCAAGGAATTTCAGAATAAAGTAGAGAATCAATTAGGCAAGAAGATTAAAGCATTGCGGTCTGATAGAGGCGGTGAATATCTGAGCTATGAATTTGATGACCATCTGAAAGAATGTGGAATTCGATCAGAATTGACTCCTCCTGGAACACCACAATGGAACGGTGTGTCAGAACGGAGGAACAGAACCTTGCTAGACATGGTCAGGTCAATGATGGGTCAGGCCGAACTTCCATTAGAATTTTGGGGACATGCACTAAATACAGCTGCACTCACTATAAATAGAGCTCCGTCTACAGCTGTCGAAAAGACTCCATATGAGTTATGGTTTGGAAAGCCTCCAAAAGTGTCTTTTCTTAAGATTTGGGGATGTGAAGTATACGTCAAGCGATTAATTTCAGACAAACTTCATCCAAAATCTGACAAATGTATCCTTGTGGGCTATCCAAAGGAAACAAAGGGGTATTACTTCTACAATACATCTGAGAACAAGGTGTTTGTTGCTCGAGATGGTGTCTTTTTGGAGAAAGATCACATTTCCAAAATGACAAGTGGGAGAAAAGTAGACCTCGAAGAAATTCGAGTCGAACAAAAAACTCTAGAGAATGCTCAAGATGACATTCAGGATGAAACTCAGAGATCTTTAGAAGTATCTGGTGAGAATCATGGTCAACCTAGAGATGTAACCCCGCGTAGATCGCAGAGATATAGATCTCAACCGGAAAGGTACTTAGGTATTATGACGAACGAGAGCTATGACGTTCTATTACTTGAAAGTGATGAACCTGCGACTTACAAACAAGCTATGACGAGCCCTAGCTCCAAGCAATGGCAAGAAGCCATGCAATCTGAATTAGACTCCATGTCAGAAAACCAAGTATAGGATTTGGTCGATTTGCCAGATGGCTACCAAGCCATTGGAAGCAAATGGGTTTTCAAACTGAAAAAGGACAAGGATGGGAAACTAGAAGTTTTCAAAGCTAGATTGGTTGCAAAAGGTTACAGGCAAGTCCACGGTGTGGATTACGATGAAACCTTTTCACCAGTTGCAATGCTAAAGTCTATTCGGATAATGTTAGCAATCGCTACATATTACGATTACGAAATATGGCAGATGGATGTCAAAACCGCTTTCTTAAACAACGTTTTAACAGAAACTGTGTTTATGACACAGCCTGAAGGTTTTGAGGATCCAAAGAATGCTAAAAAGGTATGCAAGCTAAAGAAATCAATCTACGGATTGAAGCAGGAATCCAGGAGCTGGAATATATGTTTTGATGAAGCAGTCAGTGACTTTGGTTTCATCAAGAACGCAGACAAATCTTGTATATACAAGAAGGTCAGTGGGAGCAAAATTGCTTTCCTAGTATTATATGTCGATGACATATTACTTATCGGAAATGACATTCCTATGTTGAACTCTGTCAAGATTTGGCTTCGGAAATGTTTTTCGATCTAGGAGAAGCACAGTACATATTGGGCATCAAGATTTATAGAGATAGATCTAAAAGGATGATTGGACTTAGTCAAAGCACTTATATCAATAAAGTGCTTGATAGGTTCAAGATGGCAGACTCCAAGCGAGGCTACTGAAGGAAATAATGCCCTTGGTCCAAGTATGCATTCTATGTTAAGTCTAATAAATGCGGTTCAGTATTAATTAACAAGTTAATAATTCAGTGAGATCAAGTGAGCTGAATGCCTAGCTAGAGGCCGCTTCAGTTCAAGTGGAATTAATGATAATAATCCACAGCTTACTCTTGACTGAACCCGTAGGGTCACACAAATAGTACGTAAACGGATCAAGTATTTAATGGCATTAAATACTCCATCTATGGATATTCGGAATCGACGGATCTTGGTTTCAGTGGGAGCTGAGATCGTCACAGGCAAGAAATGAATACTCCGGAAACGATGATATTGCCGGAAACGGAAATATGGATCGTATCGGAAATATAAATATTATCCAAGTCGTAGATGTTGCCGGAAACGGAAACATGGTACGTATCGGAAAATATTATCGGAAATGGAAATATTGCCGGAATCGGAAATATTGCCGGAAACGGAAATATTGTCAGAAACGGAAATATTATCGGAATCGGAAAATAATTCCGGAAACGGAAATATTAAATATTTGTTCGAAACGGATATTAATTCCGGAATCGGAAATAATAAATGTTGTTCGTATCGGAAATGAATTCCGGAATCGGGAATTCAATCGGAAGCGTATCGTACGAATTAGCATCGGACGAGGCCCGCTAGACGAAGGCCCAGCACGAAGCCAGGCCATCGCCCAGCGAGCCGCACACAACGCACGCCTCGACCAGGCCCAGCGCAAGGCCAGGCCCAGCCAAGGGCGCGCGCGCGCACGCAGCACCGCACATGGGCTGTGCGCTTGTCGTGGGCCGCAAGGCCTGCGCGGGTGCACGGCTTGTGCGATGCGTATGCCGGAAATCCTAATTCTATTGGGATTCGTGCGAAGATTAAAATCCTAATCTTATTAGAATTGCTTTGTTATTTAGAGTCCTAATAAAGTTCTAATTAACAAATCCACATCCTAGTAGGATTACAATTCCTTTTCCATACCTCTATAAATAAGGGTCTAGGGGTCATTATTTATACATAAGTTTTCAAGTATTCAAAACTAGGATTTTTAAGCAGAAAAATCAGCCATAACTCTTGCCCATTTTAGCCGAAAATAATAGTACCTTAAGGGCGATTCTAGTTGGTCAATCTTAAGGCGGATCCGGACGTGCTGTGGACTATGTACGGAGGGACGACACTTGGAGTCCTAAAAGACTTGTTCTTGTTCGGTTCGGGCGCAGCTAGGGAAGGCACACAACAAAGAGTATGCATCTAAATTATGCTATATGATTATGTGTAAATAATATGTATTCCTGACTTAATGGTTGTTTCCGCATGATTTATGAATTGTCATATGTATCATAACCTAACAGTGGTATCACGAGCCTCTTATTATTTTCATAATCAAAATTGCATAAACATGGTTAAATTTTACAAATTTGCAAAGAATTAAAAGGGGTGATTAATTTTCGTAATTGTTAATTAATTGCAAATTGCGTTTATTTAATTATATGTACGCAGTTTTTCAGTAGTTTCTTCGTTACTCATCCAAATCGAGAGATTTTTGTGTCAATTCCGCATGTAAAAGGCATTCTAAAATTTTGACAAAATTAGTATTTTTCTGCCGAACCCAGAATTCTCAAATTCGAAGCCTAACTATGACTTTTCGAAGGTTTTAGTTTTTCGAATGCAAAATTTCGTAAATTTAAGATGTTAAATTAAATATTTGCGATTCTTGTTGATAAATCTTGAATTTTTGATTGACCTACTGTATATGTTTAACAAGTTTGAATGCCTAGCCTTGTTAATTATGCAATCTAATTTGTAATTATGATTAATTTGTTGAAAATTAGAATAATTTAGAATTAATTTGATTTTCATAATTAATTATAATTTAATTAGAAACCTATGATTAAAAACCACCATAAAAATTGTAAATTTGTGATAAATTTTAAATTTTATGACCTAGGCTTGAATCCATGATAATCGGAAATCAATTGAATAATAAATTTTCGATTTTTCGCCCTAAAATTATGAAATTAATATTGTTTATTAATTTGTCATTAATTTTAAATAAGAATTTTAAATTTTATGCGATTCGTTCATATAACTTGCACGCACAAAGCAATGGACGCTTCGTGTTACCCTTAAGGGGTGTTGTATAGTGCGGGCATGCGACGACGAGCAAGGGAGCTCGTCGCCCGTGCGGCACGAATGCAATGAGCAAGGGCATGGTGCACGAGCACAAGGCAGCAGCCCTGCCTTGTGTCGTGTGCCACGAGCTATGGATGAATGGGCATGGGCGAAGGCAAGGCATGGCAGTCGCGTGTGGGCAGCAAGCGAGCTGCGCCACAACGCGCACAGCCTCGCGCAAGCGCGCGCAGCCACGCGCGCAGCGAGCGCAAGCTCGCGTGCCACGAGCGCTGCGCCCAGCGCTGATCGCGCGCAGCGCGCAATTGCTCGCGCACAGAGAGCGATGGCTCGCGTGCATCAAGCGCTGGAGCGCGCGCAGCAAGCGCTGGCGAGCGCGCACAGCGAGCAATGGCTCGCGTGCGTCGAGCGCTGGCGCGCGCGCAGCGAGCACCACTTGTGCGATGGCTTGCGATGGGAGATGCAGCAGCTATGCGACGAGCGCATGGGCTGCGCGCACATGGCCAGCGATGGCTGTGTGCGTGTGGCCCATGGGCGTGCGATGCGTAGGGTGTTTGCGTTGCGATTAGATCGTTTTGAATGTTTAATTTGAAATTTTCAGTTTACGTAATTTTAATTAATTTTAAAATTAATAATTTAAATTATTTTCTTGGATTTTAATTTTGAATATTGTAATTATAATAAATTTTATTTATTCTAATTATTTTACTAAAATTAAAATCATGAATTAATTTAAATACGACTGAAATTAAATTAAACTTTTTGGATTCAATTATAAATCTATATGAGCTTTAAATTTTAATTAAATTTGTATGTTTCCGGTTAGACTAGAAATACATTTTTATGTTTAAAATTAGTAAAGCATATGAATTTATTGGTTTAAGTGGGATCCCTTTTAGTCATAAACTCTTGATTAGGTCTACAAATCCTTAAGGTTAAAACAACTTGATTAGAATTAATAAGGACTGAATAATTGGTAGATTATTGGTGCCCTTGATTAATTGCTGCAAATGTTTACGTGATGCATAATGTGTTTAACTAACCAGCTGTGTGGGCCATTCATGATAATGAATGGGTGAATGGTATATATTGTATATGTACTGTTTTGCAGGTTATGAAGTGACTAGTATGGCCCAAATAGGATAGAAAATATGGTCTGCGTACCATTAATTTGAATGTAATTGGTCTAAAGTACCAAAGTTGTTTTTCAAATTCAAATATGGTCTGCGTACCATCAAATAGTTGTAATTAGTTTTAATTATAGCTTATCCTATTTGAAGAAAATGGTGCCTCCCACGGAGATTTTCAAGACGGACTTTGAAGTCAAAGCTTCAAGATGAAGTCGGGCCATACTAGATCACATTTATCTTATGCATGCTTTAAGTTATTTATTGCTTTAAATATGTCTTAATTATGCATAAGATTGTGGCTTGATTATGTTGCATGATTAAGGATTTTAGTTCACTTAAAATCTAACCAACATAGTAAGAGCCTTAAGTTCCAAACTTAAAAAAATTGAGTTAAAAGGTGCCATGCCAAAATATACACTTGCTTGGATATCCTTTACATCAATCTAGTAATAGTTTTCGCTCAGCGAGGTGTTACTTATGGGTCCTAAAGGGGCAAGGTACAGAAATAATTGTGAGTACATGTTAGTTTTGGTGAAACTCAACGATATAAGTAAGGAGTCCTTTTATGTCGTGGCAAAATCGATAGGTTTACCTAATAAGTTCTTAGACGTACCTATCAACCAAGAATAGTTTCTAGACTATTAGCAAAAGGCTTTTGCTTACCTAAGATGTTCTAGGATTAAGTCGACAAACTGTGCTTAGTTCTTTAATGATTTTAGGATCTTGGAATCATTTTATTCACACCTGCCGGAACACATAACTTGAATAAAATGCTTAATAAACATTGAATTATGCATGTATGCTAGGATTTAAGTTTATTAAGAGAAACTGTGAATGGTTATTTATTTGTTTATTCTTTTCAATTGTAGTTTTTTAATATGGCAAACAACAATCAAAACATCATCATGGGTTCTGAGCTTATGGTCAAGCTGAACCTGGCAAATTTTCTTGAATGGGAAGCTAAGCTAGTTGATATAGTCAAACTCAATGGACTTGAGTATGTACTGTCACATCCCATGCCAAGCTACTATGCCAGAGACATGACCCCTGAGAGATTTTACGCCTGGGATGCGGATCTCAAAAAGGTTATGAGTCTCATGCTGAACAATATCCCTGATGATTGGGCTAAAAGGTTTGTAGCCTATGAACCTTTTACGCTCATCAAGAATCTGAGGGATATCTGTCGTGGAAGCACGGAGGACAGGGACCTGAACGTCCATGAGTTGATTGAATCAATGTCTGGTCTAAAGGTTAGTTCTCCCAACAGGTGTTATAGGATGGAGGTCCAAGAAACACATGTTCAGCTCCTTCGCACTAAACAGAGGGTAGGCGTCCCACTGAGATTCCATGTGGATCTTATGCGTTCATACTTTGATCGCCTAAGTCTACTAGGAACACCAATAAGCGAAAGGATGGCAGTCTCTATCTTGCTCAATTCACTACATAGTGGGTTTGGTCGCTTCAAGCAACTATACCTAAGTGAACCAAGAGAAGAAACAGTTGCAGAATTTGTTCACCTTGTCAGAAAGGCTGAAATAATACTGGACTGTGAAGCCAAAGATTTACTCAAGGCTAGAAGGAGACCGTTCAAGAAAAGTGGAAAGTCCAAGGGCAATGCTAAATCAAAGCAGGACAAGTCCACATCAAGCTGTCTTTATTGTGATGGAATAGGCCATTACAAAAGAGAATGTCCAAAGCTAAAGGAAGATCAGAAGAACGGAACAGTCGTTCCATCTTCAGGTATTTTCGTTATAGACTGTATACTTGCTAATTCAACTTCTTGGGTATTAGATACAGGTTGTGGCTCACACTTATGTTCCAATCCACAGGGACTAAGAAGAAGTAGAAAGTTAAGCAAGGGTGAAGTCGACCTACGAGTGGGAAATGGAGCACGGATTGCTGCATTAGCTGTAGGAACTTACTATTTGTCGTTACCCTCCGGGCTAGTTTTGGAACTGGAAGAATGTTTCCATGTTCCAAGTCTTACTAAAAACATCATTTCAGTTTCTTGCTTAGATGCTAAGGGATTTTTCTTTTTAATAAAAGACAATAGTTGTTCGTTTTATTTTAAAGAGATGTTTTATGGATCTGCTAGATTAGTCAATGGACTTTATTTATTAGATCACGACAAACAAGTATATAACATAAATACCAAAAAGGCCAAAAAGGATGTTTCAGATCTCACCTATCTGTGGCATTGTCGATTAGGCCATATAAACTTGAAACGCTTAGAAAGACTTCAAAAGGAAGGAATTCTAGAACCATTTAACTTAGAGGATTATGGTAAATGCGAATCATGTTTACTTGGCAAAATGACAAAGCAACCTTTCTCTAAAGTTGGAGAAAGAGCAAATGAACTATTGGGTTTAATCCATACAGATGTATGTGGACCAATGAGTACAAATGCTAGAGGTGGTTTCAGCTACTTTATCACTTTCACTGATGACTTCAGTAGGTATGGTTATGTCTACCTAATGAAGCATAAGTCTGAATCTTTTGACAAATTCAAGGAATTTCAGAGTGAAGTAGAGAATCAATTAGGCAAGAAGATAAAGGCACTGCGGTCTGATAGAGGCGGTGAATATCTGAGCTATGAATTTGATGACCATCTGAAAGAATGTGGAATTCTATCAGAATTGACTCCTCCTGGAACACCACAATGGAACGGTGTGTCGGAACGGAGGAACAGAACCTTGCTAGACATGGTCAGGTCAATGATGGGTCAGGCCGAACTTCCATTAGAATTTTGGGGACATGCACTAAATACAGCTGCACTCACTATAAATAGAGCTCCGTCTAAAGCTGTCGAAAAGACTCCATACGAGTTATGGTTTGGAAAGCCTCCAAATGTGTCTTTTCTTAAGATTTGGGGATGTGAAGTATACGTCAAACGATTAATTTCAGACAAACTTCATCCAAAATCTGACAAATGTATCCTTGTGGGCTATCCAAAGGAAACAAAGGGGTATTACTTCTACAATACATCTGAGAACAAGGTATTTGTTGCTCGAGATGGTGTCTTTTTGGAGAAAGATCACATTTCCAAAATGACAAGTGGGAGAAAAGTAGACCTCGAAGAAATTCGAGTCGAACAACAAACTCTAGAGAATGCTCAAGATGACATTCAGGATGAAACTCAGAGATCTTTAGAAGAATCTGGTGAGAATCATGGTCAATCTAGAAATGTTACCCCGCGTAGATCGCAAAGATAAAGATCTCAACCGGAAAGGTACTTAGGTATTTTGACGAACGAGAGCTATGACGTTCTATTACTTGAAAGTGATGAACCTGCGACTTACAAACAAGCTATGACGAGCCCTAGCTCCAAGCAGTGGCAAGAAGCCATGCAATCTGAATTAGACTCCATGTCTGAAAACCAAGTATGGGATTTGGTCGATTTGCCAGATGGCTACCAAGCCATTGGAAGCAAATGGGTTTTCAAACTGAAAAAGGACAAGGATGGGAAACTTGAAGTTTTCAAAGCTAGATTGGTTGCAAAAGGTTACAGGCAAGTCCACGGTGTGGATTACGATGAAACCTTTTCACTAGTTGCAATGCTAAAGTCTATTCGGATAATGTTAGCAATCGCTGCATATTACGATTACGAAATATGGCAGATGGATGTCAAAACTGCTTTCTTAAACGGCATTTTAACAGAAACTGTGTTTATGACACAGCCTGAAGGTTTTGAGGATCCAAAGAATGCTAAAAAGGTATGCAAGCTAAAGAAGTCAATCTACGGATTGAAGCAGGCATCCAGGAGCTGGAATATACGTTTTGATGAAGCAGTCAGTGAATTTGGTTTCATCAAGAACGCGGACGAATCTTGTGTATACAAGAAGGTCAGTGGGAGCAAAATTGCTTTCCTAGTATTATATGTCGACGACATATTACTTATCGGAAATGACATTCCTATGTTGAACTCTGTCAAGATTTGGCTTGGGAAATGTTTTTCGACGAAGGATCTAGGAGAAGCACAGTACATATTGGGCATCAAGATTTACAGAGATAGATCTAAAAGGATGATTGGACTTAGTCAAAACACTTATATCAATAAGGTGCTTGATAGGTTCAAGATGGCGGACTCCAAGCGAGGCTACCTACGCATGTCTCATGGAATGACTCTAAGCAAGACTCAGTGCCCAAAAACACTTGATGAGCGTAGACGAATGAATGGGATTCCATATGCATCATTGATTGGTTCAATAATGTATGCTATGATATGTACACGCCCGGATGTTGCGTACGCAATCAGTGCTACAAGCAGATACCAGTCAGACCCAGGAGATGCGCATTGGACTGCTGCCAAGAACATTCTGAAGTACCTGAAAAGGCACAAAGATGACTTCCTGGTCTATGGTGGAGATGATGAATTAATTGTTAAAGGCTATACGGACGCAAGTTTCCAAACCGACAAAGATGATTTCTGATCACAGTCTGGGTTTGTCTTCTGCCTCAACGGAGGTGCAGTAAGCTGGAAAAGTGCTAAGCAAAGCACCATTGCGGATTCTACAACTGAAGCGGAGTACATTGCTGCACATGAAGCAGCAAAAGAAGCAATATGGATAAGGAAGTTCATAGGTGAACTTGGTGTAGTCCCCTCCATTAAAGGACCAATAGCCCTGTATTGTGACAATAACGGAGCTATTGCACAGGCAAAGGAGCCTAGACACCACCAGAGAGTCAAGCATGTACTTCGTAGATTTCACCTTCTACGAGAGTTCGTTGAAAGAAAAGAAGTCGAGATAAGCAAAATTGGTACTGATGACAACATATCAGATCCATTAACTAAACCTTTGCCGCAAGCGAAGCACAACTCGCACAATGCAGCTATGGGAATCAAGCATATTGGAGAATGGCTTTGATGTCTCTGTTTAATGTTTTAAAGTTTTATAGTTTAAATATTTGTAAAACATTATTGGTTAATCATTCACAATAAATGAAAAGAATTCATTTTTCCATTTAATTTGTGGTTTATTAAATGATGAGTCCCTTCAATTTGACGATATATTCAAGATAGACTGTCAGGACCAGTCCTGTGACTAAGAAATGTCTATCAAGTGAACTTGAATGTCAAAGGTTGAAAATGGTCCCTAGTCGGAGTTTTCTATAAAATTGGACGCATAGAAAACGTTAGACGATTAGAATGCAAGATGACTAGTAGTTCTGTTTCTTGAACTATGTGGACATGGCAATGTCATAATCATTTGCATAGATACTTACTTTGGGAAGACTAGTATCGGACAATACCTATGAAACTTTACTGTAAGAGATGAAAATCTGTCATAAGTAAATTTCATTAAAATTATTAGACACTAAATCCTCAATACCTGAGTGATTTGAGATTACTTGTTTGAGAACTGGTTGCTTTGACATTGACCAACTGTCGCACCGTAAAAGGAGGCTATAAAGGCAACGCTCAGGTAATCACCTATCAAACGAAGTCTAATCTCAAGATCGCAAGATTGGGATTGTCCTCCCATAAATCGGGATGAGATGCTTAAAAGTTGTACAAGGCCACTCGGAGAGCTAGAAACTGTGAAATGCATGGCCGTGCTCGGATGAATCATAGGCTATGATTATCTGTCTATTTGATCAGTTGAACTCTGAAACCGAGAAACACCTCTGGACATAATAAGGATGACAACTCTTACCTTATGTTCAAGAGCAAGCATCGAGCGACAAAGGAATTAGGAAATGCACACTTGTCCCTAAGGACAAGTGGGAGACTGAAGGAAATAATGCCCTTGGTCCAAGTATGCATTCTATGTTAAGTCTAATAAATGCGGTTCAGTATTAATTAACAAGTTAATAATTCAGTGAGATCAAGTGAGCTGAATGCCTAGCTAGAGGCCGCTTCATTTCAAGTGAAATTAATGGTATTATTCCACAGCTTACTCTTGACTGAACCCGTAGGGTCACACAAATAGTACGTAAACGGATCAAGTATTTAATGGCATTAAATACTCCATCTATGGATATTCGGAATCGACGGATCTTGGTTTCAGTGGGAGCTGAGATCGTCACAGGCAAGAAATGAATACTCCGGAAACGATGATATTGCCGGAAACGGAAATATGGATCGTATCGGAAATATAAATATTATCCAAGTCGTAGATGTTGCCGGAAACGGAAACATGGTACGTATCGGAAAATATTATCGGAAATGGAAATATTGCCGGAATCGGAAATATTGCCGGAAACGGAAATATTGTCAGAAACGGAAATATTATCGGAATCGGAAAATAATTCCGGAAACGGAAATATTAAATATTTGTTCGAAACGGAAATTAATTCCGGAATCGGAAATATTAAATGTTGTTCGTATCGGAAATGAATTCCGGAATCGGGAATTTAATCGGAAGCGTATCGTACGAATTAGCATCGGACGAGGCCCGCTAGACGAAGGCCCAGCACGAAGCCAGGCCATCGCCCAACGAGCCGCACGCAACGCACGCCTCGACCAGGCCCAGCGCAAGGCCAGGCCCAGCCAAGGGCGCGCGCGCGCACGCAGCACCGCACATGGGCTGTGCGCTTGTCGTGGGCCGCAAGGCCTGCGCGGGTGCACGGCTTGTGCGATGCGTATGCCGGAAATCCTAATTCTATTGGGATTCGTGCGAAGATTAAAATCCTAATCTTATTAGAATTGCTTTGTTATTTAGAGTCCTAATAAAGTTCTAATTAACAAATCCACATCCTAGTAGGATTACAATTCCTTTTCCATACCTCTATAAATAAGGGCCTAGGGGTCATTATTTATACATAAGTTTTCAAGTATTCAAAACTAGGATTTTTAAGCAGAAAAATCAGCCATAACTCTTGCCCATTTTAGCCGAAAATAATAGTACCTTAAGGGCGATTCTAGTTGGTCAATCTTAAGGCGGATCCGGACGTGCTGTGGACTATCTACGGAGGGACGACACTTGGAGTCCTAAAAGATTTGTTCTTGTTCGGTTCTGGCGCAGCTAGGGAAGGCACGCAACAAAGAGTATGCATCTAAATTATGCTATATGATTATGTGTAAATAATATGTATTCCTGGCTTAATGGTTGTTTCCGCATGATTTATGAATTGTCATATGTATCATAACCTAACAGCTACCTACCCATGTCTCATGGAATAACTCTAAGCAAGACTCAGTGCCCAAAAACACTTGATGAGCGTAGACGAATGAATGGGATTCCGTATGCATCATTGATTGGTTCAATACTGTATGCTATGATATGTACACGCCCAAATGTTGCGTACGCACTCAGTGCTACGAGCAGATACAAGTCAGACCCAGGAGAGGCGCATTGGACTGCTGCCAAGAACATTCTGAAGTACTTGAAAAGGCACAAAGACGACTTCCTGATCTATGGTGGAGATGATGAATTAATTGTTAAAGGCTATACGGACGCAAGTTTCCAAACCGACAAAGATGATTTCAGATTACAGTCTGGGTTTGTCTTCTGCCTCAACGGAGGTGCAGTAAGCTGGAAAAGTGCTAAGCAAAGCACCATTGCGGATTCTACAACTGAAGCGGAGTACATTGCTGCACATGAAGCAGCAAAGGAAGCTATATGGCTAAGGAAGTTCATAGGTGAACTTGGTGTAGTCCCCTCCATTAAAGGACCAATAGCCCTGTATTGTGATAATAACGGAGCTATTGCACAGGCAAAGGAGCCTAGACACCACCAAAGAGTCAAGCATGTACTTCGTAGATTTCACCTTCTACGAGAGTTCGTTGAAAGAAAAGAAGTCGAGATAAGCAAGATTGGAACTGATGACAACATATCAGATCCATTGACTAAACCTCTGCCGCAGGCGAAGCACAACTCGCACACTGCAGCTATGGGAATCAAGCATATTGGAGAATGACTTTGATGTCCTTATTTAATGTTTTAAAGTTTTAGAGTTTAAATCTTTGTAAAACATTATTGGATAGTCATTCACAATAAATGAATAGAATTCATTTTTCCATTTAATTTGTGGTTTATTAAATGATGAGTCCCTTCAATTTGACGATATATTCAAGATAGACTTTCAGGACCAGTCCTGTGACTAAGAAATGTCTATCAAGTGAACTTGAATGTCAAAGGTTGAAAATGGTCCTTGGTCGGAGTTTTCTATAAAATTGGACGCATAGAAAATGTTAGACGACTAGAATGCAAGATGACTAGTAGTTCTGTTTCTTGAACTATGTGGACATGGCAATGTCATAATCATTTGCGTCGATACTTACTTTGAGAAGACTAGTATCGGACAGACCTATGAAACTTTACTGTAAGAGATGAAAATTTGTCATAAGTAAATTTCATTAAAATTATTAGATACTAAATCCTCAATACCTGAGTGATTTGAGATTACTTGTTTGAGAACTGGTTACTTTGACGTTGACCAACCGTCGCACCGTAAAATGAGGCTATAAAGACAACGCTCAGGTAATCACCTATCAAACGAAGTCTAATCTCAAGATCGCAAGATTGGGATTGTCCTCCCATAAATCGGGATGAGATGCTTAAAAGTTGTACAAGTCCACTCGGAGAGCTAGAAACTATGAAATGCATGGCCGTGCTCGGATGAATCATAGGCTATGATTATCTGTCTATTTGATCAGTTGAACTCTGAAACCGAGAAACACCTCTGGACATAATAAGGATGACAACTCTTACCTTATGTTCAAGAGCAAGCATCGAGCGACAAAGGAATTAGGAAATGCACACTTGTCCCTAAGGACAAGTGGGAGACTGAAGGAAATAATGCCCTTGGTCCAAGTATGCATTCAATGTTAAGTCTAATAAATGCGGTTCAGTATTAATTAACAAGTTAATAATTCAGTGAGATCAAGTGAGCTGAATGCCTAGCTAGAGGCCGCTTCAGTTCAAGTGGAATTAATGATATTAATCCACAGCTTACTCTTGACTGAACCCGTACGGTCACACAAATAGTACGTAAACGGATCAAGTATTTAATGGCATTAAATACTCCATCTATGGATATTCGGAATCGACGGATCTTGGTTTCAGTGGGAGCTGAGATCGTCACAAGCAAGAAATGAATACTCCGGAAACGATGATATTGTCGGAAACGGAAATATGGATCGCATCGGAAATATAAATATTATCCAAGTCGTAGATGTTGCCGGAAACGGAAACATGGTACGTATCGGAAAATATTATCGGAAATGGAAATATTGCCGGAATCGGAAATATTGCCGGAAACGGAAATATTGTCAGAATCGGAAATATTATCGGAATCGGAAAATAATTCCGGAAACGGAAATATTAATTATTTGTTCGAAACGGAAATTAATTCCGGAATCGGAAATATTAAATATTGTTCGTATCGGAAATAAATTCCGGAATCGGGAATTTAATCGGAAGCGTATCATACGAATTAGCATCGGACGAGGCCCGCTAGACGAAGGCCCAGCACGAAGCCAGGCCATCGCCCAGCGAGCCACACGCACCATCGCACGCCAAGCCTCGACCAGGCCCAGGGCACAGCCAGGCCCAGCCAAGGCCTGGGGCGCGCGCACACAGCATCAATGGGCCGAGCGTTGTGCGCCTAGCGTGGGCCGCAAGGCTTGCTCAGGTGTACGGTGCTCGTGTAATGCTCGTGCGGGAATCCTAAAGCAATCGGGATTCGAAATATGATTAAATCCTAAAACTATTAGATAATGATTATTTAATAGAGTCCTAGCAGGATTCTAATTAAACTAATTGATATCCTAATAGGATTATAATTCCTTTTCTATACCTCTATAAATAAGTGCCTAGGGTCATAATTTATAGATACAATTGAAGTATTCAAAGGGTAAGTTTTTGAAAGAAAAATCAGCCATACACTTGCAAACACAATAGCCGAAATTCCTAGTAACCTTAAGGGCGATTCTAGTTGGTCTAACTTGAGGCGGATCCGGACGTAATGTGGAATATCTACGGAGGGACGACATTTGGAGTCCTAAAGACTTGTTCTTGTTCGGTTCGGGTGCAGCTAGGGAGGGCACGCTACAAAGTGTATGCTCCTAAATTATGCTAAATGATTATGTGTAAATAATATGAATCCCGGCATTAAGGTTTTTCCGCATGATTTATGTTTTGTCATATGTATCATAACCTAACAGACGGGACATGCGTTATTCTACATTACTACTCTGAATTGATTTTAATGCACAGATATTCTCTAAAAAACTGTCAAAACAATGATTTAGGTTTCAAGGTGCTTAGCAATAAGTCGGCTTTTCCAAAAGTTATTTGATTTAGGCGTGAGCAATATAGAAGATTAAAGTGAACACATTTATATGGTGGTGAAAGCTGTAAAACGTAGATTCATGTTACAGTATAACGTAGGCTATACTGCGGTTCTCAGGAACACCTACCACTTGACTTTTCTAGCTTTCCGTTTGGCCTTCGAACTTCCCGATGACTGACTGACTGCGGGACGGGATTCTTCCAGAGTTTTGTATGTTTAGGCTTAAGGATTGGGTTAAGACTTCGGCAACATTCAAACTAATTCAGGTGGTCGTGCAGGCAGGGTCTGCTTAACAGAGTGTTAATGCGGCAGGCAACACGAATACGGGAGAAAGAGGAGCTTCGGTCAATACTCAAGCTTTGGGTTTTAAGCTAGGAATGTGTGTTCTTTTCCGGAATTTAGAGGCCTTATTTATAATAAAACAAGCTAGAATAAGATAGAATTGAGAAAATGAGAGTTTTCTTTTGAGATGTGTGCAGCGCTAGTAATTTTCAGCGCTTGGATCAGAAGCGTTGTTATTTTCTAGCGCTTCACATGTCAGCGCCAAATGTGTTTATTTTACAGCTCCATTAAAACTTTATTTTGCGTGATTGGGTGAGAATAAAATTGCAGAGTCAGAAAATAATGGCGCTTTGATTTGTGCGCTAGAATTATTGTGGCGCGTACGTGCCAGCGCTAGAATTTTCTAGCGCTGGTGTTTTACTTCACTTTTCCCAGCTTTATCCGGTTTTACCCGAATCTCACTCACGCTTTTTATATTTTTAGAATACTGGTTGGGATGCAACTCTTATCCTTTATCCAATGGTAAATCGTAATGCGACTTAAACACTCTGATATTTATCTTATACGGTTACCATTCTGGGCAGCATTCAGGCATATCCGTTACTATAAATAGCAGTTTCTAAAAATGAAAATATGATTTTTTGGATTATCAGTCAGTCATGGATCGCCCGTTGAATACTTAGGAAATCTTAGTTAAGCGGTGTTTGGTTTCATCATCGAACACGCCATATCGGGCCTAGGGACAAATGTAGCTAGGCGTCTACACAAGGGAAGGACTATAAGCATACCTTCTCACCAGTGGTAAAGTTCACCACTGTCAGAACATTGATTTCTCTTGCTACTGCTCTTAGTTGAAATATACACCAACTATGTTGTTCCTAAGTTTTGGTTGATGACACACACATATTGCAAACTTCCTGATTATGGTTGCTAAATGACTTTGAACAGGCATATGCCCAAGTTTCTATTAGGATAGGAACTTGAATAAACTGGTGAAGTTCCTGAGGTACACTTGGAACAGTCAATGGAGTTTCAGAGCTGGAAGTTGTATCTGTTCCAGTTTGAAGTCACAAGAGGAGCAACACAGTTACATATCAAGAGTTCCGAATATCCACAAGAACTATTACAGACTCATAGCCAAGAGTTCCTGTGTTAGCTAGAGAGGAACTCATCAATGTTCCTTGGCTGGAACGTCTGAAGCTTCTGAGTTGCAAGTTCCAGACAAAGGGAAGACATGAAGTCTAGGTAGTCCACTGTACTTAGAATTTTATGTAAATATTAATTATGCTAATGGTATATAGAGTACTCAAGGAACTTATGATTTAATTAGGCCATTTATTTTATTGGAAGCGATTTTTATGGAAAACATTTTCATAAATAAAAACAAGTTTTGCATATTTAATATAAAATAGATTTACGTTTTATTTTATTTAAACAAAACTTATTTTCCTAAAAATTCTCCTAAGTTTTTGTAGATAAATAAAATCTGTTTTAAAGAAATATTTTAGGGTTTGATTGAGTCAAATCACCAACTGCTTTATGGCTGAACGTGGGAAGTGGTCTTCCCCTTGTTCCTCAAGTCAAGGGACGTGGAGACCAAAGTGCTGGCAGTTAGCAGTTGAGGTTTTGAAGGGAACTAACCCTAAGGATAAACACTATAAAAGGGAAATCGTTTTTGGTTTAAAGTACACAAACATTCTGAGAGTTCTTGCTTTCCTAAAAACGTTTTGTCTAAGATTTTCTAAAACAGTTTGTGTCCTAGTTAATTCAAAGTTCCTAAGTTCCTTATATCCACACAAAAGCATTATTAATATCTAGAGTTATCCAAACACGAATTATATTTTGTATTAGTAAGGATAGAGTTATCCTGTTTAGACTTAGAGTTTAAGTCTGAGAGAGAGAAGTTAAGGAGTTGTAATCGAAGTAGATTACTGTGAGGAACACGAGTTTGAGAGGAACTTGTGTTGGAGAGATTATTGTAATCGAGGCATTACCATAATAAAAGAATTCTCTTCTTGATTAGTATCAAGAAGTTTTCACAATTGTTGTTATTGTCTTCTCTATTCTCAGTTTCTTGATTGTTTCTTAAGTTCCGCAAGAAACTTTATCAAAGTTCTAATTACAATTCACCCCCCCCTCTTGTGCGTGTTCCTACTGGAATAACAGTTGGTATCAGAGCCAGTACTCACCAAAACACAGGAAACCCTGTTTGAGTCAAGTTCCTGAAAGTATGAACTCACAAGAGAAACTGGAAGAAGGTTACTCGACACAAAGGCCACCTATGTTCAATGGCAAGTTCTACTCATACTGGAAGAATAGAATGGAGATATTCATCAAAGCTGAAAATTACCAAGTTTGGCGTGTAATTGAAGTTGGAGACTTCGAGGTAACAAAGACCAATGCTGAAAACGAGGTAGTTCCTAAACCAATGTCTGAATTTTCTAAAGAAGACTTTGATAAATATGAGATGAATGCCATGGCTGTCAAAATCTTGCATTGCGGGCTTGGACCTCATGAACACAACAGAGTCATGGGGTGCAAGAACGCAAAACAGATTTGGGAACTACTTCAAGTAACCCACGAAGGAACTAATGAAGTTAAGCGTTCCAAAATTGACCTTTTGATGTCTAAATATGAAAGATTTGAGATGCTTCCAAAAGAAACTATTCAAGAAATGTTCACTAGATTTACTAACATAACCAATGAATTAGTTTCTCTTGGTAGAATCATTCCCACAGATGAACAGGTAAGAAAAATACTAAGAAGCATGCCACAAGATGATCGCTGGAGAACAAAGGTCACTGCACTGTTTGAGACCAAGGACTTCACCAAGTTCAACATTGAACAACTTGCTGGTTCCTTGATGACACACGAACTGCATCTTGGAGCTGCTGTTCCCGAGAGCTCAAGAAGTCGAGGACTTGCTCTAAAGGCTGAGGAACTCGATGAATCTGAACCAGATGAAGAAGAGGCTGCCATGCTGGTCAGAAGAATGAGAAAGCTCTATAGGAACTTCAAACCAGGAAACCAGAAAGGAAGGAACTTTGCCAAGAAAATCACTAGTTCCAAAACTGAGCAAGGTTGCTTCAAATGTGGAGAAACTGATCATCAAATTCGTGAATGCCCTCTGTGGGAGAACGACAAGACCAGAGGAAAAGGGAAGGAACAGGTCAAAGATCGCTTTAACAAGTCTACCTTCAACAGACCAAACTTCAAGAAGGCCATGATAGCTGCATGGGGCGAAGCAACAGACTCAGAAGACGATGAGGAACAACCAAATGAAGAAACTGCAAATCTCTGCCTTATGGCTAGAACAGAAGGAACTGATCAAGTTCCATCAGAAGAAGTAAGTTCCTCCACTCTTCAGTGTCTCTCAAAGTCAAAACTAATTGAACTGTTGCTAGAAACTCTAGATGATTACAAAAAGCTAAGTATATTAAAAGCACAAAGTGATAGAGCCTTGGAACTCAGTAAAGACCACATAAATTATCTGAACAATATTAGATCTGATGTCCAAGGCAGGTTCTTTGAATTACTAGATAGAAATACCTCTATTAATGAGTCATTCGAAAAAATTAGAAATGAAAACATCCTTCTACAAGTTCAACTCAGTCAATATAAGATGTTTAATTTAAGTTTAGATCCTACAAAATCCTTGGAAATCAACATGGGAATTTTTAACATCGACTTAGAAAATTTAAACAAAGATCTGATCACCACAAAGGAACAAAAAGAGAAACTGGAAAGGGAACTATCCATGGCCAGGGCACAGAGACAACCACCTAAAGTTCCTCCCAAATGGATTGAGAATGCTCAATCTAAGAGAACAGAAGGATTGGGCTTTAACCATAAAAATAGTCATAAGAAGAAGTATGTGGATCTTCCTAGTGTAAAAGTCTGCTTCTCATGTGGAAGTGGAAGTCACATAAGTACTGAGTGTTCCAAGATGAAGGAACAGGATCAAAGAAACATAAATTATGTAAAACAAAAATGGGTTAAGAAGTCTGAAGTTATAGTTGAAAAGGAACTCGAGGAAACCCGAGTTCCTGTAACTAACCTTTGATCTCTTTACAGATTCTAGTGAAGGGGAACAGCTCGTGGTATCTCGACAGCGGGTGTTCCAAACACATGACAGGAGACAAATCTAAATTCCTCTCACTAGAAGCCTACAATGGAGGAACTGTGACCTTTGGAGACAACATGAAAGGAGAAATTATTGGAATTGGAAAAGTTGGAAGGTCAAGTTCCTACGCCATTGAAAATGTATTTTTAGTCGAGGGTTTGATGCACAGTCTACTAAGCATCTCTCAATTCTGTGACAAAGGAAACTCTGTAAGTTTTACTTCTGAAAACTGTCAAATCATAAACAATAACACTGGGAAGGTTATTTTGGAAGGAACTCGTAAAGGGAACACATATTCTGTGGATCTCAATACAGTTCCCAGGAACAATCTAACCTGCCTCAGTGCCCTTGAAGAAAATTCCCTACTATGGCACAGGAGGTTTGGACATGCCAGTTTCTCGCTGCTTGACAAACTAAGATCAAAGGAACTGGTTCGAGGACTCCCCTCAATCAAGTTCCTAACTGATAAAGTGTGTGATGCATGTGCAAAAGGCAAGCATGTCCGAAGTTCCTTTAAATCTAAGAAATTGGTAAGCACCACAAAACCATTGGAACTCATCCATATGGACTTATGTGGACCAATGAGAATTCAAAGCAGAAGTGGGAAAAAATATGTATTAGTTATTGTTGATGATTACTCTCGCTTTACTTGGGTCATATTTCTAACAAGCAAGGATGAAACGTTTGATGAGTTTGTTACATTTTCAAAGAAAATCCAGAAAACCACAGGTCACCAACTGATCCATATAAGATCAGATCATGGAACAGAATTTGAAAACTACAAATTCGATGAATACTGCAAGGAACAAGGTATGGACCACAATTTCTCAGCTCCCAGAACTCCACAACAAAATGGAGTTGTTGAGAGGAAAAATAGAACCCTAGAGGACATGGCAAGAACCATGCTAATAGCCAGTTCCTTGCCTAGGAACTTCTGGGCTGAAGCAGTCAATACTGCTTGTTACATTATAAATAGAGTTATGATTCGAGCAATCCTAAACAAAACCCCCTATGAGCTACTAAAAGGTATAAAACCCAACATCTCTTACTTTAGAGCCTTTGGGAGCAAATGTTTTGTCCACAACAATGGAAAAAGGAACTTGGGGAAGTTTGATGAAAGAAGCGACGAGGCAGTGTTCCTAGGATATGCCTTAAATAGCAAGGCTTATAGAGTTTATAACAAAAGATCTATGTGTGTTGAGGAAAGTGTACATATAATATTTGATGAATCTAACAAAACTGACATAGTACAGGAACAAGAATTTTTCGAGATTGGTTTATCTCGTGCTGCAGAAAATGATGAGGAGTTCCAAATAAGCAAACACACAGCAAGAGGAACTGCTCAACAAAATCAAGAAGTTCCCGTACTAGAGGAACAAGCAGAAAACCAAGAAGATCCAGAAACAACACCAGAGGAACCCCAACAGGGAACTCAGGTCATAGAAGGAACTGACGAAAATGCCACAACACCAGTAGCTCAATTTCAACCTAAACCTTGGAAGCATCTAAAGTCCCACCCAATGGAACTCATTGTGAGTGACATCAGAAAAGGAACTCAGACAAGGTCACAACTAAGGAACTTTTGCGCATTCCACGCGTTCCTCTCCATATTTGAGCCAAGAAATCACACTGAGGCTCTGGAAGATGCTGTCTGGATCATTGCCATGCAAGAAGAATTAAATGAATTCAAAAGAAACAAGGTATGGCACCTGGAACCCAAACCAAAGCACCAGAAGGTGATAGGGCTAAAATGGGTGTTCCGGAACAAGAAAGATGAACATGCAACAATCATAAGGAACAAAGCAAGGTTAGTGGTCAAAGGTTATAATCAACAGGAAGGCATTGACTTTGAAGAAACATTTGCACCTGTTGCTAGATTAGAAGCCATTAGAATCTTAATTGCTTTTGCTGCTTTCATGGGTTTTAAACTTTATCAAATGGATGTTAAATGTGCTTTCTTAAACGGTTTCTTAGAGGAAGATGTTTATGTGGAACAGCCCCCTGGATTTGAAAATCCCGAATTTCCAAATCACATTTACAAATTAGATAAGGCTCTCTATGGACTAAAACAAGCCCCTAGATCTTGGTACGAGAGATTATCAAAGTTCCTCCTTCAAAATGATTTTAAAAGAGGTAGAATAGACAAAACCTTATTCTTAAAATCTAGAGGAACTGACTTGTTAGTAGTTCAAATTTATGTTGATGATATATTATTTGGAGCAACTAATGAAAATTTGTGCAAGGATTTTGCAAGCTTGATGAGCAGTGAATTTGAAATGAGTATGATGGGGGAACTCAACTTCTTCCTTGGTTTACAAATCAAGCAAACCGAGGAGGGAATCATGATACACCAACAAAAGTATGTGAAGGAACTCCTAAAGAAATATGAGCTAGAATCAGCCAAAGTAAATCACACTCCCATGGGAACTGCTACCAGATTAGACACTGATCCAAATGGGAAAAGTGTGAATCAAACAAAATACAGAGGTATGATTGGATCTCTATTATATTTAACAGCCAGTAGACCTGACATTTCTTTTAGTGTAGGACTATGTGCAAGATTTCAATCAAATCCAAAGGAGTCCCATCTAACTGCGGTGAAAAGAATACTAAGATATCTCAAAGGAACTGATGACCTATGCCTTTACTATCCAAGAAGTGGATCCTTCGAGCTAAGAGGATATGCAGATGCTGATTATGCAGGTGACTTAGTGAATAGAAAAAGCACATCAGGTATGGTACAGTTCCTAGGTCCATGCATGGTTTCTTGGGGTTCCAAGAAACAGAATACTGTTGCTCTATCCACAGCTGAAGCTGAGTATGTAGCTGCTGCAGCTTGTTGCTCACAAATTCTATGGATAAAACAACAGCTAAGAGATTTTGGTATTATCTATGATTGTGTTCCTATCTATTGTGATAACACTAGTGCTATTTGTATTTCAAAAGATCCGGTTCATCATTCCCGAGTCAAACACATCCACATCAGACACCATTTCCTTAAAGATAATGTTGAGAAAGGTTTGATCAAATTAGACTTTTGCCAAACTGATCACCAAATTGCTGATATTTTAACTAAGCCTTTGAACAGAGAGAAACATGAGAAAATGAGAATGGAACTCGGAATGATCAAGCTAAGGTAATTGCCAAATTGGAGTTCCTCTAAGGCAAAAGCAAAAATCATGGTACATATAGACTATTACAAACACAAAATCTTGTGTGCAAACATAGTTGAAGCTTACCATCGTGGCAAATTCACTCACACTTCAAATGAGCAAGGTAAGCAGTTCCTTTCAAACTAGTTAAGTCAGAGATACGAAATTAAGCAAGTCAAAGTCAAACACAATTTTTTTTCATTTTCCTTTTATTTTTATCTATTTATTTTTTTTAATTAAAAACCGAATACCCATATTCAAAGAATGTTTGGAACGGTTCCATTGGCAATAAATAGGAGAAACTCTTCACTTTCCACAATCAATCCATGCAACCCCCTTTCTCTCTCTCACACGCCTTCTCCACTGACATCACCTCTCCTTCCACCTATAAAAAAAAAACCTCAACCATGGTTCTCACAAGCAACAACACTGATCTCACATCCCTCAAACGAAAGAGAAACCCTTCATCTCCTGTTCCCATGGATACCTCACCCATTCAATCGCCAATTCCTCTTCGATCCCACAATCCAATGCTCGCAATCACTCAGGGGGAACAAACCAACACTTACATCGAAATGAAATCCCCAATCTCAAACCCTAGATCCTCCACAAGAAAATCCAAAAAACGACGAGTGGAAGCTTCTGGTGAAAACATCGAGGAAACAGAGGAGAATGCTCAAACTCAGGGGGAAGCAAAAGGGTCCAAGAAACTCACTGCAAAGGAAAACAATCTGGTCGAGGGGTTCGCAATCAACTCAACATGGTGTGAAGCCACGAAATTTAAAGAGTTGATGGAAATCCTTGAACAACAAAAGTGGGTAAGTCTGTTGAGTACCTATGCCAAATCCCCCTTAATTCCTGAAGCTATGAAAGAATTCTGCAAGAACTTTGCATGTGTTGATAATGTATGCTCAAGTAAAGTGAATGGAACTCGCATCGAATTTGATGCCTCTTATCTGGAACAGCTGTTTGGTACACCCAATAGGGGTTTTGATATGTGGCTCAAAGGTCAAATCACAGTGACCATAGATAATGTAGATGAGAAAGATATAGTTGGTTCCATTGGAGGAGATTCTAAAGTATCCACCTCCACCTCACACAACTGCTTTTCACCTCTTCAAAAATTACTGTTTAATATTGTGTGGAGAGGTGTAGTTCCTCGAACTCAGAAAAGGAACATAGCAAGTCTGTTTGATGCATGTCTCATGTATTGTCTTGAAAGGAAAATTCCCATAAACTTTCCTGCAATCATGATCAAACACTTATCCACCTGTATCCCCAAATTCAAAATTCCATACTCCTCCCTTCTTACAGAAATCTTCAAAAGCTTCTCAGTTGACCTTAGCCCATACTTTGTGATTCCCTTAAAATCCACCCAAATCCTTCAACTTGAAATGCTCCATCTATTAAATCTTAAAGTGGTTCAGGGTAAAGTCATTAGGGCTGGAAAGGAAGAGAAACAAGATGAGGAAGATCAGGAAGGAATTGCAGTTAAAGAAGAAGTGGAGGAGGAGGAGGAACTCGAACAAATAGAGGTCCCTTTACCTCGAGGGAACAGGAAGAGTGTAGGAAAAAGAAAGAGCATGAGGGTAGCAATGAAGGAGAACAAGAAAAGAGGGCCTGTCTTCATGGAAATAAATGAGGAAGGGGATGTCAAGGAGATGCCCATAGAGGAGGATGCTGTTCCACTGAATCAAGAGGAACTGCCTGAAACTGTTAGGCCAAGAAAAAGGACACCCAGATCCTCCAAAAAGTCCAAAGCTCGTCGTGTTCCATCTGAACAGGAACATGTTCAAGATCATGGGGGTGCCTGGAACACAAAGGATGATCAGATATTGGAGCTAAAGGCAACAGTTGCTCGTCTGGTGGAACTACAGGAGGGAACAGATCACAGGATTAGCTCAATGCAGGCCCACATAGGTGCATTGGTTACAAGTGTCAAGACTCTCCAAAACGATCTTCACCACTACTCAGAACAAGCCAATGCAACTCGTGCCACAATCCTCACCAAGATCAACAATCTGGAATCTTTTGAGGAGACTGTGATAGAAGAAACTGCTGGTTCTGGTTCCCCATCCCAAGCCTAAATCACCCTATCCCATGTTTCTTTTATCTTTTGCCATGGAACAATCTTTTTAATTTGCTTTCGGTTTGTATAATTTTTAAACTTGGGTATTTGTTCCATCTTATTTTGACTTGCTTGGTTACACATATCTATGCTTTCTAGTCTTGATCATTACTGCTTGCTTTCAATTTATTGTATGAGTTAGTTTAATACTTTGAGGCTAGCTTAACTTGCCAAACGTTGATCGTGGGGCACTGTGTTTGGAATGGCTATATTTCGTGCTATGCTTTTTGTTGATGTCAACAGGGGGAAGTCATGGGTGCAAACTTCCAAGGCACACTCAATCCAGTTCCTGAATCAATCTCTCTGAATCTCTCTGTAAGCCAAGGGTGCTCCTCTTTCTTCTCTCTAATCTTTCTCTTTTGTTTTTCAATTTTTATGTTCTGTTTCACAATAGTCTGTATAAGTTCTTGTTTGTTTGTACTTACTCTCTTTGTAAAAAGTTTGCAAGTGTTGTCATCACCAAAAAGGGGGAATATTGTTGTTCCTAAGTTTTGGTTGATGACACACACATATTGCAAACTTCCTGATTATGGTTGCTAAATGACTTTGAACAGGCATATGCCCAAGTTTCTATTAGGATAGGAACTTGAATAAACTGGTGAAGTTCCTGAGGTACACTTGGAACAGTCAATGGAGTTTCAGAGCTGGAAGTTGTATCTGTTCCAGTTTGAAGTCACAAGAGGAGCAACACAGTTACATATCAAGAGTTCCGAATATCCACAAGAACTATTACAGACTCATAGCCAAGAGTTCCTGTGTTAGCTAGAGAGGAACTCATCAATGTTCCTTGGCTGGAACGTCTGAAGCTTCTGAGTTGCAAGTTCCAGACAAAGGGAAGACATGAAGTCTAGGTAGTCCACTGTACTTAGAATTTTATGTAAATATTAATTATGCTAATGGTATATAGAGTACTCAAGGAACTTATGATTTAATTAGGCCATTTATTTTATTGGAAGCGATTTTTATGGAAAACATTTTCATAAATAAAAACAAGTTTTGCATATTTAATATAAAATAGATTTACGTTTTATTTTATTTAAACAAAACTTATTTTCCTAAAAATTCTCCTAAGTTTTTGTAGATAAATAAAATCTGTTTTAAAGAAATATTTTAGGGTTTGATTGAGTCAAATCACCAACTGCTTTATGGCTGAACGTGGGAAGTGGTCTTCCCCTTGTTCCTCAAGTCAAGGGACGTGGAGACCAAAGTGCTGGCAGTTAGCAGTTGAGGTTTTGAAGGGAACTAACCCTAAGGATAAACACTATAAAAGGGAAATCGTTTTTGGTTTAAAGTACACAAACATTCTGAGAGTTCTTGCTTTCCTAAAAACGTTTTGTCTAAGATTTTCTAAAACAGTTTGTGTCCTAGTTAATTCAAAGTTCCTAAGTTCCTTATATCCACACAAAAGCATTATTAATATCTAGAGTTATCCAAACACGAATTATATTTTGTATTAGTAAGGATAGAGTTATCCTGTTTAGACTTAGAGTTTAAGTCTGAGAGAGAGAAGTTAAGGAGTTGTAATCGAAGTAGATTACTGTGAGGAACACGAGTTTGAGAGGAACTTGTGTTGGAGAGATTATTGTAATCGAGGCATTACCATAATAAAAGAATTCTCTTCTTGATTAGTATCAAGAAGTTTTCACAATTGTTGTTATTGTCTTCTCTATTCTCAGTTTCTTGATTGTTTCTTAAGTTCCGCAAGAAACTTTATCAAAGTTCTAATTACAATTCACCCCCCCCCCCTCTTGTGCGTGTTCCTACTGGAATAACAAACTAGATACCAACAATACATTTTTGCATGGATATGTAGATGAAGAAATGTACATGAAACCTCCAAAAGGATACAAAGGCGAAAAATAAGGTCAAGTATGCAAATTGAAGAAGAGCTTGTATGGATCATATTAGTGAATGACAATTGTAGTATAGATCCTGAACAAGGAGAGTTATTGGAAGATCCTGAAATATACAGAAGAATTATTGGAAAGTTACTTTACTTGAATCTCACAAAACTGATATCTCATATAGTGTTCAACAACTGAGTTAGTTTATGAATGGACCAAGAAAACTACATCTTCAAGCTGTTATCCATGTGGTGAAATACTTGGCTGGAACCCTAGATTGGGGATATATTATACTACCTTGCAAATTAAGAGATCAAGTTAACAGCTTTTCGTGAATTAGATTGGGGTAATTGTGCATTCAATGCTAAGTCTCTGACTGGATATTGTTTATTCCTAGGAGATTCTTTGTTCCCATGGAAAACAACGTAGCACAAAACCACTTCAAAATCATCACACAAAAGCAGAATATAGATGCATGTCTCACACTACAAGTGAGATTGTTTGGTTAGATGGTATTTTGAAAGATCTTGGGTTCACTATTCCCAAACCTATTGATCTCCTTTGTGATAACAAATCAGCCATTCATTTGGCTCACAACCCAGTCTTCCATGAATTGGAACTAAGCACCTCAATGTGGATTGTCATTATGTAAGGGATCACTTACAAGATTGCACCTTAAATGTTCTTGATGTTCGATCTTTTCTCCAACTAGCAAATTTGATGACTAAGTCATTAAGCTAGCAGCAACACAAGCATTTATCATTCAAGTTGGGTATTAATTGTTCCCATAATTCCAACTTGAGGAGGGGATATTGAGAAAGTGAATGGAGTGCTGCTGCATAATGGAACATCTACACTTAGTTCCCTACACCTCTGCACATGTAAATATTTCTTTTGATTCACATATCTGAGGAAGCCCATCCAACAACCTTTCCTTTGTATTGATCCTAGGTAGATTTCACATGTGTTTATTTGTCTTTTTATACAATTATTCCTAGGTTAATTTGTGTAACTTCTGTATATAAGACATCAATGTTCCTTGCTGCCGTTTTTGTAACAAAATACACACAGAAATATAGAAAGAGGAACCACCTCAAAAATACCAGAATTTCTGGTGAAGAAAACTTGATTGTTTGTTAAACTTCTTTAATTGTTAATAGTCTTAATACACAATTTATTGTTATCGGACATAATTAATTAAGTAAATTATTGATTATCGCAATTTACAACATTTAATATTTTGCAATTCCTTTTACTAAAAGAAAAACAATGCCTAGCTAGCTTTCATTCTCACACTCATTCTTATTATCTTTTATCTTATCCTTTAGAAGAAATATCATCACTCAATTTTTAATATTGTAAAAGTGGTGTATTTGGTGCATTAAAGCAAATCTCAGGGGCATTTCATGAAAAATCCGTTATTTCTTTTTCCTAGCCAATTAGCCGTGGTATTTGGTATCAAATTCTTATAATATAGGCCCATGCAAATGGGAGTTGAGAGAGGTGCGCACTTCCGTAAGCCATTTTACGCACAAAAGTTATAAAACGTGTATCATATTCACCATAAAATAAGAATATTAACTACGGAGTATTAAAGAAAAATCAATGAACAAATAACGAATCAGGTACTTTAATTTGTTCTTTAAAAGGAGATAAAGCCATAAAGCTTACTATTCTTTACTGGACCCCACAAATTAATAACACCGTGTCACATGGAATTTGTCAAAAGTAAAGAAAACATTGAATACTTGCACCATCTTAGTTTTAGCACTATTCGCTTATTTTTATATAGTTATTTTTTGTGATTTATATGTAAGGAAAAATATACTCATGGGGAACTTGTTAGATTCGTCTCGAAATATACTTTCAAATTATCAAATCTTTATAATTTTTTAAAATGTATAATGAGAGATATTAATAGTTAAAATAGTGCATTGGCAAGCGTGAAATCCCAGATGATGCAATTAAAAAAAAAATGGAGGAAGTATTAGTTTTCCATGTACTCCGTAAATAACAATTTATTTTACAATAGCAATGTAGGATCAAACTGATATGGGTGTCAAATCGAGTTATTGGTTCGGTTTCGATTCGGGTCCATCGGTTCAGGTTGAAATCAGTTCATTTTGCGATCGTTTCGGTTCGGATCGGGTTAAAAAATTAATAGTTCGGTTAGGGTTATGTGTTACGGGTTCACATCGGGTCGGGTTCATATCGGGTCGGGTTCATATCGGGTCGGGTTCATATCGGTCATATATACTTGGTCGGGTTCAGGTTCATATCGGTTCGGGTTATAATCGGGTCTGGTTCATATCGGGTCGGGTTGTAGTCGGGTCGGATCAATTCGGTTCGGTTTGTTAACGGGTTTAGCCGGATTGTAATCGGGTCGGGTTCATGTTGCAAATAAAGGAAGATGGAAGTCAACAAGAGAAACAATGAGGGAACGAATAAACAAAATAACAAAGACATTGAGGGGAGTTGAATAGTAAACCTATGGTAGGTATCAAAACTTTAGCACTTACTTTCTACGAATGAGCCAAGATATAACATGTGCATTTAATACGTTGTTTATTACTAGTACTAATTTACTGGACAAACTAATATTTTAGGTCCTAGGCAGTCGCACCCCTACCCTACCCCTTAGGGTTGGGCCTGCTGTACCCCACTTAGAACAAAAAAAAAAATAGTTAAAATTTCATTAATTCTTTTTTAAAAATACGTACTTCTAGTTAAAGTTTCATTAATTTTTAGGAAAATTTGTCAAATACAGCCTAGTAAAGTTTTCTATTTGTCAATTACAACGTTAAATTTCTATTTTTTCCAATTACAACCTTAAACTTATACATCCATTTTAAATTACAACCCGAAATTATTTTCTGGCAAAAATCACCGGAAGATGATGTCATAATGTTATTAAAAAAAATATTTACATATTTTCTATAAAAAAATTAAAGCGATAAATAAGAAATAAAACAAAAAAAATAAAATTATCGAAAAAATTATTTTCTTTTGCACTTCATCATTTTTTTTAATAACGTCATGACATCATTTTCCGGTGATTTTTGTCGCAAAATGGTTTCGGGTTGTAATTTAAAATAGATGTACAAGTTTAAGGTTGTAATTGGCAAAATTAGAAATTTAAGGTTGTAATTGGCAAATAAAGAACTTTATTAGGTTGTATTTGACAAATTTGCCTAATTTTTACGGAGTAATTAGTAATCCTACTACCTATAATTTCAGGATCCGCTACTGCCAATAACCCCAAAAATCAATATACACCGTATCACATAAAATATGTCGAAAAAAAAGAAAAAAAAAAACACATAAGTATAAAACCAATAAAGCTAGCCAAAGGATCTATGTTTTCCTCAAATCAAACGTTTCACTTTTGGTACCACTAATATATCAAACCCCTTTGTATTTGTTTTTTTGTTTTGGTTTTTCCTCTGTCCAAGACTCGAAGCTGTAGTGTAGAGAGGAGGGAGATGGGTTTTTGTCCGTCGACAAAATTGATAAACATGGCCGCAGATAAATTGATGTGCGGCCGAAAAAGTGTTTATAAAGAAGTTGGAAATGACGCGACTGTGAATAGTGTATGTCATTCCCTAAACGACGACAACAATAACGGGGAGGTGCGACGACATGATGATAGTATTAAGACGAAGAAGATTAGAGGGACGGTGGTGTTAATGAAAAAGAATACTCTTGATATGACTGATGTCCGAGCTTCGTTGCTTGATCGTATTCATGAACTTGTGGGTAAAGGTGTTTCTATCCAACTCATTTTCTCTCATCCAGGTACGTCTAGTCACTTTCTCTTTCCAACTCTAGTACTTTACTTTTGAATTTTAAACACGTACTTTTGAATTACTTGTATATTATTGGTTCACAAGTTCCAAAAGCTCTAAACAACGACTGACAAAAGTCAAAAACCATGCACCCATAATAACAATTGAGTACAACAACTATGCAGTATGCACCCATAATAACAATTGAGCACAAGAACTTTTGGTATCTCAAACTTGTACTCCGTAATTCTTACTTCCTCCTTCTTATTTACATGGATATGATTGGATTTTGGACATTATTCACACAAGCTCTTTTGACTTCATTTTGTGGTATATACTTAAGAAAAAACATAGTCGTGGGGGCTCTGGTTAGATTCATCTCAATAAAAAATTTTAAATATCAAAATTTTGTAATTTTTTCTTATCCACAATTGAAGATATTAATATTTGAAAACGTACGTTGGTAAACGCGCCTAAATAATTGTGTCATTTAAAACAGCAGTGGAAGTATTTTATACACCCCACCCATCTCAATAACACATTGTATATGTCCGGGTCACTTTTTGTCTTAATGTCTTCATAAAGGTTTTGGAAACTATTGAGTCTCTATATATTCTGATTGCTCGTTTGATGATCATGATAATCATAATGAATTTGCATGCATCATTACATTAAATTATAAATTTAAGTATGTTTTTCATTTGTAAGGAAAATATCTTCGCCCCTAAAATATATAAGGAAAGTATCCTGTGAAATAAATTAAGAATGTAATTCATGTTCAAATTCCTATAACCATTTAAAATTACATTTCGAGCCTTACCTAATATGCTTCAAATTAAAGTGATGTTTTGAAGGTACAAAACGGTTTTGGATCCTCTGGAGTTCTAAAATAACTCTACAAAGTAGAGTTTGAACATATCAACCATTGAATAAAAAATCAATGGTTCATATATTATTTTTTCAAAATTCCCCCTATTTTTTCTCATCAATATGAGTCATTGATTTTAAAATATACGGTTTAGATACAACTCTACCTTGTAAGGTTTATTAAAACTCTAGAGGATCCGAACTCGTATAAAACACGTGCTCATGGCCTCGTGATTAACGAAATAGTATCATCCTTTAAAATTGATACTCCGTATCAAACTTGTGTTATCTAAAAAAGTTAGGACATACGAAGTAATAAATTAAGAGAAAACTATCCTAGTAAATTTCTAATTTCCGTGTACTTTTCCAATTAAAAAAAAAAAACATTTTAAATGACAATCCAATTTTGATATTACATACTTGTAGCCATATGAAGTCGAGTCCGTTCAAAATAAATGAGAAAAGTTTTGATATTACATACTTCCTCCGGTTTTTTTGAATGACACAATTTTTTTATCACCTTTGTCAATGTAGTATTTCAATCATTAATATCTTTAATTAGCAACGGGTAAAATTATAATAAGTTGATATTATAAATCTATTCAACGACACGATTATAACAAGAAGTCATATGACTATATTATTTCTTAAGTATAAATCACAATTGATATGTACTTAACATTATATGAATAATGTCAAATTGTGTTATCTGAAAAGAAAAAAAAACAGAAAAATATATGGTTCCACATAACTTTAGCGCATGTCTGTAGGTTAATTACGGAGTAACATTCTTCGTCGTTAAGGGTGTACAGATTCCGGCCCGGTCCTAAAATACTTGAATTTGGATCTGAACAGCACCGGAAAGGACCGGAGACCACCGGGCCAAGGATAGGTTGTTTGGGCAGATCTGTCACGTATCCTTTTTGCCAGAAGACATGATTTATTTCTTTGAGTTCTCTTATATGTGAATATGTGATTGCTTGTTTTTTAGAAAAATAATGTCTCAATCTTGGTCTTTGAAGTCTCAATCTTTTTCGATGTATACTACAGTTGTACGTCATTCACTAATCCGATCTTATAAAATGATGGTGATAACGAAGAGATATATTAAGATCAAAGGAAAGATATCCAATAGTTTATTAATAGAAACCAAAAAACCTCATTAAAATATAAGCTATTATTATAGTTGCATTTTATCTGACCTTAATTGTAATTATATATATTAAGTTATTTGTACTTGTTGGAGCTTTATGGAAATTATCTTGACTTATCTGAAATTAATTATAAAACTGATCAAACTTGATTGTAACAGATATGACCTTATTGGACCTGATTAGAACCTATTATTTTTTTTGATTTTATATTTACTGCACCTGACTGGAACTTATTTAATTAACTTATTAACCCTAATTGTAACTCATTTAAACTTATTGAATCTGAAATTTATTTTTAAGGTGAACACAACACCCCTGATTGCAAATTTCAAAAGTTGGAAGCGGGTTCAAAACCGTACCATACCTGTAAAAATTATTTTCGTACTGTCTAGGTTAGAATAATCCTGATCTAATCCTCGATCCACGAAAAATAAAAATTTTGATTTTCCCCTCCAATACAATTTTGAACCAAGGCACAATCCTTGTAGCCATATGAAGTTGAGTCCGTTAAAATAATTTAAGATTAGAACACTAGTCAAATTAGATAACCCCTGAATGTTTCCATAAAGTTTTCCACTTTCCTATTATACGTGATCTTGAATGCATTACTTTGATCATTAATATCTTGATTTCACATTAATAAAACTAAGGTGTCTTCTACTCGATCCGTGTTCATCTAACTTTCACAAATCATAATTTATTTAAACTTATCTTAATGTAACCGAACTTATTTTAAGTTGTTCTTTGATACTTGATTGTTATATTATTTAAACATATATTGATTTGTATTTATATAAACTAATATTTGTTGAAAGAACAGGGTTAATTAGTTGTAGGAAAAATTGTTGGCTGATAAATGTAGTGTATTTTTATGCAGAAAATGGATTAGGAGGAAAGTTGGGAAAGATAGCATACTTAGAAAAATGGATTTCAACAATAACATCATTAACGGCTGGAGAAACAACATTCAATGTGACATTTGAATGGGATGAGAGTGAGACTGTTCCTGGTGCTTTTATCATAAAAAATCATCATCATAGCCAGTTTTACCTCAAAACTGTAACACTAGATATTCCTGGACATGGCCCTCTACATTTCGTCTGTAATTCATGGGTTTATCCGGCTCATCGTTACAAATACAATCGCGTCTTCTTTTCTAACAAGGTACGGAGTTATACATATCATGTCTAATATATAGGCTCAGTACTTACATTTTCATTACAATTTCAAAGGCATATTACCCGATATAAGGAGATTTTGCACATGTGACCTATCATAATTCATACATACACGTACTGCCGGTCTTAATAACTAGGTCAATGCCTCATTACTTAATTTTTATTCAATTTAATTGAGTATTAACTTATTTTTATTAATTTTATAGGGCATGTTTAAATTTATTCTTATATTTTAGTCTAAGAAACATTCCTGTCTCATGTAGACGACCAATCATCATATCATATCGATATAAGGAACCGCAAGTATTGTTGTAAAGTCAAAAAAGCACATATTAATCACCATCAATACTATACTCGTCAAAATAATACATTACCGGTGTGTTAGACGGGGGAATATAAAATAGCCAGTTTCACTATCATTCTTAGTTATCCATGGACTAATTCTAGAGGAGAAAGGGAGATACACAGCTAACATTCACTACCAAAAAAAACGGTCGTTTTTCGACCGATCGAATTTTCCGACCAAACAAAATGAACATTCGTCATCGCCCTGACACCAATTAAGATTTAAGGCTTTACCATGCATCACATAAGAATATAAGATCGTGATCAACACTATCAATGGACCAATTCTGTAGTAGAGACTAGAGAGGAACAAGATTAACCCAGTTACCTATGCACAAGGCCAGTTACCGCCTCGCCGGTGGTAATTAGTAATTAATATCATCCATGGACTACTAGAGGAGGGAGATCTAGAATTATTGGGAGACCATTTTGACCGAGTTTCACTGATGTAGATATGGCTTATGGGTCCATTCAATAATTTTTTTTTTTAAAAAAAAAACCTAAAAACTATGGCCTATGGGTAGACGGGCACGGTAGTGGTAAACAGTGGCGGACCTAGGATATTTGGTCAGGGGTGGCACGAAAGTGATAGTCGTTGAGATATAAAATGACAATGTCACAATTTGGGTATTGAATGTTGGTAACTTGTAAGTACTTTTTTAGTGTTAAATTTGTATTAGTTGATTGCATGGAACTTCAAATAGTTGAGATTTTTTTTTATCAATATACACTAATATTTTATTTTATAAAAAAGTACTAAGTTTAAAGTGGCTATTATTAAGATATAGCAGTAAATAATTGGATTGAATTTTTTTTATCTGACAAAGTGTTTTTTTACAGTGTAATTGAATTAAAAATAAAGGTTAGGAAAAAAGTAGACAATGCTTCCATTGGTTTAAAATAATATTAAAAAAAAAACTAAAGCTAGAGAGAACTAAAGGATTTATTAGAAGAAAACGAATTAAAAAGAAACAAATGAGCTGAAAATTTACCAAAATTGATTGTCATGTTTATATTTATTTATACAGTGTAGTCCAATATATAAAGGTTGTAAAATAAAAATAGAACATATTTCAATTGGTGTAGAACTAATGAAAAAAGCTAAATAGACAACCAAGGGAAAAAACGAATTAAAAAGAAAAAGAAATGAAACAAATAAGGGGGACCCTAGGTTAAAGAACTCATTTCTTGTAAACCACTGCGACAACATACATTTTCATGTTTATTTGATCACGTTTAATATAACAAATATTTTTTGCTTTAATACATTTCAATATTTTTTTTTTTTTTTTTTTCGGGGGTGGCACGTGCCCCCCTTGGCCCCAACGTGGGTCCGCCATTGGTGGTAAGGTTAAAGACTCTTATTGGACATGATCTTTATTGGAATGAGTCAAGGTCAAACTGATAGCCCAACAAATTAAAATGGTTATCTATACTACGGAGTATATATTAAAATGCGTTTTTAAATAAGTTTACGTACGTGACACATGACACTCTGCTTATTAATCATTAACTTTATCTGATTTTCACATATATGGAAAAAAATGGGAAATATGGTTTGCATAAGGTTTAAATCCCCAAACTTGTGTTTAAACAATAAAACCATTACCACTAAGACATGCCAAGTTTCATGTTATCATTGCGGAAATAAAAATAAATAAATGCCAATGTTATTGATGTAGTAACACGGGGCATTGCCCTAACCCAAATACTACTCCCTCCGTCCCGGAATACTCGACCCAGTTTGACCGGCACAGAATTTAAGAGACTTAAATTGACTTATTTAATTTAATAGGTAGTAGTTGATAGTGGGGTATAATTTTAATGTAGTTAGTGAGAGGTGGGTTAAGAGGTGAGATTGGGGGAGAGTAGGGGTTGAATTTTTAATTATTTTTTGTATGGAGTAGGGGGGTAGGTGGGTTGATAGGGGTGGAGTGAGAAATAATATAATATTGTTAGAATATTTCCATTTTTAGAAATAGGTCAAGTATTAAGGGACGGCCCGATAAGAAAAACAGGTCAAGTATTCCGAGGGAGTAGTTGATATTAAAAAAAAAAAAAAAACATACGTGTGTTTAACTTTGATTTCACTTGTACTTGCTTTATCTCTTTCCTGTTTCATTTTTTCTTACTCCATAATTGACCGCCCATTAGAGATGGCTAACGTGGTAGGTTGGGTGGGTCGTGGGTGAGTTTGGTGGGTCGTGGGTCGGGGATAATTGACACACGACCCGCCTCAGTTAAAATAGGGTGGGTCGAGTCGTGGGCTGTGTCGGAAAAAATTGACACAGTACATGATGGGTCGTGGGTCGAGGTGGGTTGTGCACGTCGGGTGGGTCTGATGAGTTTGGTGGTTTACGACAGATGTGATACCGGTGGGTCAGGTGAGTTTGGTGGGTTTACATGAGTTTTACCAACTGATTTGGATAAGGTGAGTTTGGACGATTAATAACGATAAAATGTTATAAAATTTGTATGAACTTAAATTAATTAATTTTTATGTTATTCATTTACTCACATAAATGTGGTTAACATATATTTACACAATAAAGTTAGAATTTATTAGCATTATTTTTAAACATACAAAATTGTTAAATTAGGATGAGTTTTGCGGGTTGGATTCGTGTGTTGGGTGGGTTGGGTTCGTGTGTTGGGTTGGGTGGGTCGGGTACGCCGTGGCGGGTTGTGTCGGGTCCGATTGGGTGGGTCACAATATATGGGCTGTGTTGAAAAATTCTGACCCACAACACATCAACAAAATATCGGGGTTGTGTCATGGGTCATAAGTGTGTCCGACTCATGTGACCCACAATGGGCTGGGTCAAACCCGACCCACTGGCCATCTTTACCGCCCACCATCAACTCACTGTTGTCCCATGACCTGCTTCTACCCAACCCATTTTAATGTAACCAGCAACGGATCTAACATTTTTATATTATGTGGACCAAAAGTCAATTTTCTAATTTTCTTTAAAAAATGTTACAACAAGCATACTATTAAACTATATCTATATTTTGTTCTCAAACGAAAACTAGGTTAATATTTTGAGACTGGGACGTAGTTAAACGTTATGATTAAATGACAGGGGTCATCTGACATCACTTAATCCATAAATTTGTTTAAAAATATAAATATAAATATATGATGTCTTATTTTAGAGTCTGGATCCTCTAGAGTTTTAGCTAGTTAAAATGAGAAACATAACATGTGAGTTCAATAAAATTTTCAATTTTAGAGATATTGTAACATATGTCAATTTATGTACACTATTTGTATAATACTTCTTTCGTTCATTTTTACTGTCAACATTTGTCACTTTCACGCATGTCAATGCACAACTTTTATCATTAATATCTTTAAATCTCTATAAGTAAAAATTATAAAAAGTTAATATTTTGAACATACACAATAAGACGAATCTAAAAAGATCTCACATGACTATATTTTACCTTACGTATAAATCACCAACAATGAACAAAGTATAATACGTGAATAGTGTAGAAATCATAAACGTTGCGAGTATTAAAAATCGGAGGAAGTATATATGTATTATATGCATAAAATATAATATATGTTTGAACATGCTACTTCAATAAACGTTGTTACATCTCTTATGTGCAAAAAGTTACCAACTACATTAACCCGACCGGCCGCATATTTAAATCTAAGATACAGTTTTTTATACATAAATGTTTTTTAAATGATGGGGTCAGCCTTGACAGGTTGAAGTATTTTTATGTCAATGAGAAGCTGCAAAACTGAACCCCGTAATTCATCTCCAGTTTTAGTACGTAGTAATAAAATGAGGAAAAACAAGAAATTAATATCCATGGATAAAAATGAGAAAAAAATGTCATGGGGAAGAATGTGATGTGAGTAGCAATAATATATACTTCTACGTATGAAAGGTTTGGTGATGTTGATTTGCTTTCCTGCACCAGAATTACCTTCCACATGAGACACCAGAAGCATTACGCAAATATAGGGAAGAAGAGCTAGTGAATTTACGAGGTGATGGAAAAGGTATGCTCAAGGAATGGGATAGGGTATATGACTACGCTTACTACAATGACTTAGGAATGCCTGACAAGGGAGAAGAGTATGCACGCCCTGCTCTTGGGGGCTCCAATGATTACCCCTATCCACGGAGAGGGAGAACAGGCCGCAAACCAACAAAAGCTGGTTAGTAAACTATATCACATTTTCCATATGTAGATAGATTGCATAAGTGAGACTTGCAGTGTACTTTAAATCATATTAACAGAAAACATATATTGGTGTATTGACTTTGGCAGATCCAAACACAGAAAGCCGATTGCCTCTTATCAGTCTTGACATATATGTACCAAGAGATGAGCAGTTTGGACATATCAAAATGTCAGATTTTCTGGCATATGCCTTAAAATCTATTGCTCAGATATTACTCCCTGAGCTCAAATCCATATGTGATAAAACTCCTAATGAATTTGACTCATTTGACCATGTCATGAAGCTTTACGAGGGTGGTATTAAGCTACCAGTCGGGGCACTCACTAAACTCAAAGATCGGATTCCTTGGGAAATGATTAAGGAACTTGTCCGCACTGATGGTGAAGATTTTCTCAAGTTCCCTATGCCTGATGTCATCAAAGGTATTTTCTTCAACTAATTTGTTAAGTTTTACTGTAATTTTGGCTTTAAACATTGGATTTTCTTTTTATATATCCTCAGAGAATAAGTCTGCTTGGAGAACTGATGAAGAGTTTGGACGAGAAATGCTGGCTGGAGTAAATCCTGTTCTCATCTGCCGTCTTCAAGTAATAATATTAAACCTTCTGAGAAGTGAGTACTATTATGATTTATGGTTTTGGATGCTGATATTTTTAAATTAAAATTTGCAGGAATTTCCTCCAAAGAGCAAACTAGACCCAAAACTGTACGGCAATCAGAACAGTTCAATAACGAGGGAGCATATAGAAATGTACATGGATGGATACTCAACAGATAAAGTAAGTCTCTCATCTTTAGTTATTACACCATTCGATATGATTGATCTATGAATAAGAAGTTTAGTTAATTCTATTTGGATGATGCAGGCACTTAAAAACAACAGGTTGTATATATTAGATCATCATGATTCATTAATGCCATACCTGAGACGAATTAATTCTACTCCCACAAAGACATACGCATCAAGGACCATCCTTTTTCTCAAGTATGATGGGACACTGAAGCCATTAGCAATTGAACTCAGCTTGCCTCATCCACAAGGTGACAAACATGGTGCTGTCAGTCAAGTATATACTCCTGCTGAAGAGGGTGTTGAAGCCTCTGTGTGGCAATTAGCTAAAGCTTATGCCGCTGTCAATGATTCTGGTGTTCATCAGCTCATAACTCATTGGTATAATTCTTACAATATAATATATGATTACATACATTAACCTTGAGTACGGATTGATACACACACAAGTACACAACACTCAATTTTGATTGCAGGTTGTACACCCACGCGGTAATAGAACCATTTATTATTGCAACAAACAGACAGTTGAGTGTGCTTCACCCAATTCACAAGCTCCTGCAACCTCATTTCCGTGATACAATGAACATAAATGCATTGGCTAGGCAAATCCTCATCAATGCTGGTGGTGTACTGGAACGAACAGTATTTCCAGCAAAATTTGCCATGGAATTGTCATCATTTGTATACAAAACATGGGTATTCACTGATGAAGCACTTCCTACTGATCTTCTCAAGAGGTACTTTCATTAACCCACAACATCATGCATTGCAGCTTTTAATTACTGTAATACTACATTTCTAATCGTATATGCTTTTTTGCATCATATATTCCAGAGGGGTGGCAGTTGAGGATTCCAGCCACCCGCATGGTCTGAAGCTGTTGATTGAGGATTACCCTTTTGCAGTTGACGGGCTTGAAATCTGGTTCGCAATTGAAACATGGGTGAATGATTATTGCTCGTTCTATTATCCAACAGACAGTCTAGTAGAAAGAGATTCTGAAGTTCAATCTTGGTGGAATGAGATCCGTAATGTAGGGCATGGTGATAAAAAAAATGAACCATGGTGGGTGGAAATGAAAACAAGACATGATCTTACAAGTACATGCACCATCATTATATGGGTAGCTTCTGCCCTGCATGCTGCTGTCAACTTTGGGCAGTATCCTTATGCAGGATACCTTCCAAACCGCCCTACTGTAAGCAGGCGTTTTATGCCTCAACCAGGCACTTCAGAATACGTTGAGCTTGAGTCTGATCCTGAGAAAGCATTCTTGAAAACAATAACAGCTCAACTTCAGACACTTCTTGGTGTTTCCTTGATTGAGATATTATCGCGTCATTCCACAGATGAGGTTTACCTTGGTCAGAGGGATACCCTTGAGTGGACTTCAGATGCTGAACCACTAGCTGCATTTCAGAGATTTCAGATGAAGTTGTTGGATATTGAAAAGAATATTACAGAAAGGAACAATGATAACAGATGGAAGAATCGACTGGGACTGGTTAAGGTTCCATACACCTTACTGTATCCTAACTCGTCGGATTATTCAAAAGTTGGGGGACTTACAGGTAAGGGAATTCCGAATAGCATCTCTATTTGAACTACAATTTGCCAACATGGGTATTTCAAATTCTAAAATGCAAATCATTATTAATTACTCTTTGAATTTCATTGCACCTTGAAAATATTACTCCGTACTCCCTAATTGTGAAGGTTTGATAACATGTAATTGGACTCTTATGTTGTGTACTTCGTATAAGATATGGTTTTACACTTTTTTTGGTTTTATGTCTATTTAGTTGCTTCCATTTTTAGTTGAAATCAAAATCCTATGGGAACCAATGAACCATTGTGCATTTGCTATTGATTGATACTAATCTATTACATTATACTGAAACAGACACCATGTATCACTTTTTAGTGCAAAATTTTTCCGCCACAAATATTTTCTTAAAAATATATCAACTTTATTTATTTTTTATGTTCTATTCTTTTAGCTGTTTTAAAAAATAATAAAATACTCCATATAGAATATGATAATTAATAGATACCACGTGATAATAATTTACATAACATGATTTTGGTAATATTAGTAGATATATCAAATAAAGTTTAGCATATTAAGCATTTAAAATATGTAATACGCAGTGGACGAAAATTGCATATTAAATGATTAAATTAGTATGTTTAAGATTTATTAATTATGCATTTTCTTTTTGAGGAAAACTACATCAATTAAATATATATATTTTTTTAAAGTCAAATGGTAATTTTAGATATCCGTGTGTGTACATGATCTAATGTAGTGTATTTTAAAATCACTAACCTATCTATTCTATTACATTATACTAAATCAGACACCAGGAATGACACATGTCACTTCCTGGTACAAAATTTTCCCGCCAAAAACTCATTTCCTAAAAAAACATATTTACGTTATTTTATTTATTCTCTCTCCTTTTTTATAAACAATTTATGTATGAAAAAACAAAAAATAGGATTATAGAAAATATGACAGTATTAAACAATTTTGGTATTATTTTAGTCAAATCGTCATATCAATAATAAAAAATATATTTACTCAATGGTTTGGTCAAATTAACATATTAATTAGTCATATTGATTTAATATTTATTAATTACATATTAGCTTTAACGGATACACATTTCATTTAAATGTTTTATAAAAAAGATGATCAAATAACAATTTTTGAATATACGTGCGTGTACGGGACCTAATCTAATATATTAAAAGACACACCAGAAATGATACTCCTGGTGTGTCCTTGCTTTTTTTATTTTTATTTTTATTTTTTGCATCTACACCACTGAAGAAACTTTAAACTATATATTTTCCAATTTGTTTAATCGAATATAATATCTTCATATTGGTATGAAGAATATTAATCACTTAACATGGAAAGAGTTACAAATTATACTTCGCACGATTACTGATTTTCTAATACTTCGTATTACATTACATGTTACTAATAACTATAATAAAAATATTACTCCATCCGCCCCGAATTACTCGCTCCGCTTGCTTTATAAAGTCGTCCCAATTTAATTGCTATTCTCTCCGTCTCGGAATACTTGACCTGTTTTCCTTATCGGGCCGTCCCTTAATACTTGACCTGTTTTTAAAAATGGAAATATTCTAACAATATTATATTATTTCTCACTCCACCCCTATTAACCCACCTACCCCCTACTCCATACAAAAAATAATTAAAAATTCAACCCCTACTCTCCCCCAACCCCACCCCTTTACACATTTCCCATTAACTACATTAAAATAATACCCCACTATCAACTACTACCTATTAAATTAAATAAGTCAATTCAAGTCCATTAAACTCCGTGCCGCTCAAACCGGGTCGAGTATTCCGGGACGGAGGGAGTATGTTTCTATAAATGGTATGAATTGTTTAATACTGTCATATTCTATAATTGATATGACCCATTTGTATGCCTACTTTCATAAACATTTTGACACATTTTCAACTAACTATATTTTAAAAGTACCTCACTATCAGTACCACCCAATTAAACATGAAGTCAATTATATTGTCTAAAACCATGTGTCATTCAAAGCGGGTGAGTAATTCCGGATGGAAGTAGTATGATTTCACAATCTTAATAAACAAATTTCTACTGCAATATTTTTGTAGTATGATTTCACAATCTTAATAAACAAATTTCTACTGCAATATTTTTATCATACTTTTTTTATATTTTACAAACTCTTAGGCCTACTTAATGACTTTAAAAAATCACAAGAATAGTGAAAGCATTTTTAAGTGTTATTGCATGCTTATAGTATACTATGTGTTAAAAGATTATCAATTAATTCAAATTTGAGTAGTACCAATTGGGTGTGGTTAGCAAAATGAAGTCATACGTGTTGCTCACGTGCAAGTCAATGTCCGAAAAAGCTCAGTCAACGCCGTAAATTTGCCTTTGGTTGCCTTTAGCAAAAAAATTACATTAAGGTGTGATTTCACAATAAAATTATATAAGGTTTTTTCTCGCAAAATTTGGGTTATAAAAGGTCCTTTTATAACAAAATAAAGCACACGTGTTGCTCACGTGCAAGTCAATTGCCCGGAAAAGTCCAGTTAATGCCGGAAAATTTTCTTTGGTTGTCTTTCACAAAAAAATAAATTACATTAAGGTGTGATTTCATAAAAAAATTATATAAGGTCCTTTCTCGCAAAATTTGGGTTATAAAAGGCCTTTTTAGCAAATTTTGCCTTGTATTTATAGTAATAAACGAGATTATGAGTAACTTTAAGCATAGTAAACATGTTGTTGTTACTATTATTGTGTTTTTTTATTTGAATTTTACGCCATTTTATGGTTGAATTTGACTAAATATAAACTCGTATATGAAAAATTGTTAATTTGTGCGCATATTTTATATATTTATTACGAAAATTAATGAAAACATAATACTTGTTTTAAAATCAGATCTCAATCCGTTGGGTCAACCCGAACCCGAAAGTTCTCGATCTTGAACAAGCATTTATAAACCTGAACCCAAAAGTGCCCGACCCGAATTAATCCAAACCCGAAAGTAATTTTTTAAAATCCGACCCGACCGACCCGTTTGACAAGTCTAATTACTAGTCGCTCCGTATACATTCCTACCATCTATTTGCTTGTCATTTTTGTTTTTTTGATAGTAAAGTCAATTCAATAATAAAAATCCACACGACATCTACAAAACTAGAAAATCTAACTTTATCAAATACATAAAAAATTGAATCAAACAAATGTTTCCTATGTAGTTCTCCTTCCGTCCGGAAATACTCGAATCGGTTTGACCGATATAGAGTTTAATGCAATGTAATTGACTTATGATTTAATTTGATGATAGTTGATAGTGGAGTATTTTTTTAATATAGATAATAAAGTGTCAACTTTTTAAAGGGATAGTGGAAAATGACTCAATTTTTAATGTTTTATTTAGGAATATAAGTGGGTCCATGGATAAGTATAATATCAATAAAAGTTTGTCATTTATAGAAACGGTGTGAGTAATCCGGGACGGCTTTCTAAGGAAAGCGGTGCGAGTATTCCGAGATGGAGGGAGTACACCATAACTACGATCGTCGAGGAGATCTTGCAATGTGTGGTGCATCTCCCGCACATGTCGCTAGAACACACAACTTTTTTTAAGAGACAATCTAATGATTTTTTGTTGTAGCAGTGACTCGCGAGGATGATTTTCATATGATTCATCTGAACGTATTCGAAAATTTGATACCCGTTGCGATGACATATAAATATGTACTAACAAACGAAATTTACGGTAGTCCTTCAGATTTGCGATCCTGGACATTCGAAAACAAAAAAACATACTCTCTCGCAAGTAGAGAAGAACCATCCCTGTCTTTCGAGGGAGAAACGCTCCTCGCACGAGGAAGAAGAATTATTGTAAATCTAAAAAAAAAAAAACAAAGCAAAAACATAGACACAAAATTAAATTTTGGGGATTTTCATCGGTGTAAACTGATGGCAGCCCCCTCAGAATTCGTTGTTGGAGGACTAGGGTTTGAGAGATGAGGGAGATAGGAGAGGACGACCGCTTTTTTTAGTTTTGTAATTGTACCTCTATATTTGCATGTATTTTATCCATTAATTAGTTGTCTCATAGATATTACTCCCTCCGTCCCTTTTTTATTACTCATATTTTTTTTGAAGTGTCTTTTATAGTCTGTTTCATACCTTAACTGGTTATATTTTCAACTCTCTCTCTCTCTACATGAGACCACATTATCAATCCATATACACAATTTACAAGCAATGCTTAATAAAGAAAGGTTTATCCTATGGGATAATCAAAAAGTGACAAAGGAAGTATATCATTGCAAAAGACTGTATTGACAAGAAAACATTCACTTAAAAATGACACCCACATTTATTATGTCAGATATTAATTGTCTTACCTCGAGTATTAATATCGTTAAAGGTTGTGACAATATAACAATTGATCTCGCCTGGACATAAGAAAGTAAGTGTCAAAATGTAAGTATCTTGAGACAATGAGATATTATTTTGGGAGGGGAGAAAATTGAGGGTAAGAGAAAGGCAAAGGTTACTGTACGGGGTGTCCTACCGGCACCACCTGATACCGGCAGAACTCCCCATATGTAAACTTAACCTGCAGGTAATCTGGTCATCTTAGGTAAATATCCTCTACCGGCATTATTTGCAAGACCCCCTACCGGCATTATCATGAAGACAACCAACCAAGGGTCACTATCAACAGGTCGCTATCTAAGCACAAGGGACCTACCTGATCGTACCTTTGGATTGGTCTATATAAGGAGCACCTCATTTATTGCTATGAGGTACACAAACACTTAAACACACTTCTTTCTTACTCTCTAATCATCTCTTAATCATCTCTTAATCTCTCAGTAATCTTACTTAAGCATCGGAGGGGGGATCCTCGAACCACCCCCGAGGCTAGTTAATCCATTCTGTTGTGCAGATACCAACCGGCACTCTCGACAGGAATCCAGTATCCACAGTCAGCTGTTCTCATTCCACACCCGGAACAATTGGCGCTAGAAGGAGGGGACCTTATCCCTTGAAACGGTAGAACAGTCAGCATGGATCTCTCACAGAAAGACGGTAAAAAATCAAAGAAGAGTCAGGAAAAAACAACAACTCCGCAACCGGCGACAACCTCCAAATTCCAACCCTCACTTCTAAACCCCGCCCATCCATTACAAGCACAATCAGTTATAAGCCCAGCAACAAAAAACACCTCGATACCGGCACAAAAGGAATTCACAGTGGAGGACGATGATGAATTAGAAGTAGAAATCCCTGCCAGAGAGCAACCGAAAACTCCGCTGGAGCAGACACTGCAGGAGCGCCTGTCTCCCTGTCGGAAGTATTCACGGGAGAGCAATTGAAAACACTGTCAGCGGTGATAGCCGCTTTGTCAGAGCTACCAGCCTCGCAGCAGCTAGGTTCAGTCGGCAGTCTAAGAAAGACCAGGTCGGCGGTTCCCCAGTTACCCGTTAGGGATCTCCTAACCGCCCTGAATCAAGAAAACACCCCAGAAAAAAGAAAGCGCTCGGATCCAGCGGAAACAGAATGGCCTGAAGCAGAGCAAGTCCCAACCGCGGAATATGAGCGAAGAGCGCCGGTTCTACAGATAGCTAGACGGCAGACAATCCAGCCAAAGGATTCTCCTCTGTGCCGAGAAATCCTGGAAGAAAGGATGGAAAGGATAAAAATCCCGACTGGGAGATACGACGGGACGACGGATCCGGAGGATCACTGCACCACATTCGAACAGCACATGATGCTGTACACAGATTCTGATGCCATGTGGTGCAAAGTATTCCCATCCACACTCTTAGGGGTTGCAGCAAGCTGGTATAAGGGCATAGAGGCACACTCCATATACAGTTTTCGACAGCTGCAGGCGTCGTTTTTGTCACGATTTGTGAGCAAACAGAAGAGAAAGAAATCGTTGGGAGAGTTAATGTCGTTCGCTCAAAGAGATAGAGAGCCGTTAAGAGATTATCTCACCCGCTTTAACAACGAATCAATCACTATTCCCAATTTGCAGCATGAGGTTGCTGTTCTGGCTCTGATGAGGGGAATGCAAGAGTGCGAATTCAAGAAGTACCTCAGCCGGAAGTCATACACTAATCTGGGCGACGTCCTGCACAAGGCCAATGAGTACATCAGGGGGGATGAAATGATGAAGATCTCCAATGTGGTAGTGGAAACCGGCGGAAATGTCGGGTACAACCCAGGCTATAACCCCCAGGCGGAAAAAGGAGGAAACAATTTTCACCAGAACAATAATCAGCAAGGGGCAAGCTAGAGAAACCAGAATAACAGAAATGCCAATCCGCAGGGGCAGAGACCCCGGCAAGACAGAAGGGAGTCCAGAGGACTCTTTGATAACTACACTCCGCTGAACACACCGCGGACGGCAATTTACAACATAAACAACAAGATGGACGGCTGGAGAAGGCCGCCACCAATGCAGAGTAGGGAAAGGAATGTCAAGAAATTTTGTGACTTCCATAATGAGCACGGCCACCTAACAGAGGACTGCAGAGACCTCAAAGACAACATTGAGGATATGGTCAGAAAGGGGTATTTTTCACAGTATAGGGCGAGGCAAGGAAATGGTAACAACAACTCGGTGGGGGGAAACCCTACCAATTCATACCGGCCACAACAGCAAAATCAACAACAATACCCTAGAATCGAGCAGCCATATCAGCCACCTAGAATCGAGCAAAAACAGCCGGAAACCAGTGCCAGAGCAGAACAGAGGGATTGCGGGAAAAAACCACCCGTATATGTAATTTCTGGCGGTCTAGTCCACGGAGGGACAATAAGCGGCGCCAGTAGAAGTTTGGAGGAACACAGGCACATGGTAAACTATCATAACACAAGAGTGTGGCCTAACCCACCCAACATACCAGTGATGACGTTCTCGGAATCGGATTGCAGAGGCATCATTTTCCCGCATGATGACCCGCTAGTTCTTACAATCGATATAGCAAATGCCGATGTGAACAGAGTACTGGTAGACGGCGGCAGCTCAGCAAACATCATCTTCTGGGAAGCCTTCAAACAATTGCACATACCAGAGGACGAGCTTCAAAGGGTGAACTACCCAGTAATCGGTTTCTCAGGATCTACAGTGTACCCAGAGGGTAGTATACGGCTGCCGGTGAAAATCGGAGAAGGATCTGAAATGCGGGATCTCATGGTAGATTTCCTAATCATTAAAGTACCAGCGGCCTACAATGTGATCATCGGTCGCCCATTCATACATGACGTGCAGGCGGTAGTCTCCACCTATCACTTGACAATGATATATATGTCGAACCTGGAAAGGCCGGCAAAGATAAGGGGAAGTCAGTTGGCGGCAAGATCCTGTTACTTGACTGCTTTGAGAACACCGGGAAGAATGGTCCCAGAAGTAAACTTGACTACTGAGCCGGCAAGGCAAGAGGTACACTTGACTACTAAGCCGGCAAGACAAGAACATCTGCCAAAAAAGAAGAACTGCGCAAAAAGAGGTCGAACTGACTTGAACATGGAACACTTTGATGAGAGGCCGGTATCAGCACCAAGACCAATGCCAGATGGTCTGACAGAAAATATCGAGCTGGAGGTTGGAAATATGGATAGAACAGTCGTGATCGGTACAGAAATGGGGAGTGACATGAAGGTCAACCTCATAAGCTTGCCGAGGGAGCACGCAGACATCTTCGCATTCTCAGCGGATGAGATGCCTGGTATCGATCCAGAGATAATGGTCCACCGGTTAAACGCCGATAGAAATGTTAGGCCTGTAGGGCAGAAAAAACGTAATTTCTCCACGGAAAAAATGGCAGCGATACAAGAAGAGGTGGATAAACTGCTGGCGGCAGGTTTTATTGAACCATGTGACTACCCTGAATGGTTGGCAAATGTAGTAATGGTAAAAAAGCCGAGTGGGTCATGGAGAATGTGCGTAGATTTCACCAACCTTAACAGGGCATGTCCGAAAGATTTCTACCCACTACCACGGATTGATAGGCTGGTAGACTCTACCAGCGGCCATGCAATGCTCAGTTTCCTAGATGCTTTCTCAGGGTATCATCAGGTCAGCCTGCATAAATCAGACAGGAATAAGGCGGCTTTTATCACGGATGCAGGAGTTTTCTGTTATAAGGCGATGCCATTCGGGTTGAAAAATGCAGGGGCAACGTATCAAAGGCTGGTCGACAAGGTGTTTGCCGACCAAAAAGGCAGAAACGTGGAGGTCTATGTAGATGACTCTATCGTAAAAAGCAGGAAAGAGGAGAATCATGTTAACGATCTCCGAGAAACTTTTGAAACTTTCAGAAAGTACAGGATGAAATTAAACCCAAAAAAATGCGTCTTCGGAGTAAGGTCGGGAAAATTCCTGGGTTTCTTGGTCAGCGAGCGTGGCATAGACGCTAACCCTGAAAAAGTAGAAGCAATCATCAGCCTTCCGCAACCCAAAAGCGTAAAAGACATACAACGGTTGACAGGAAAAATGGCCGCCTTAAACAGATTTGTGAGCAAGTCGGCAGATAAGCAAATGCCCTTCTTCACAACCTTGCGACAAAACAAGAAATTCAAATGGGGGCCGGCAGAGCAAGAGGCTTTTGAAGCTCTAAAAAGTCACCTAAAGAACCTGCCAACAATAACAAGGGAAAAAGAAGGCGGAAAATTACAACTGTACATATCGGCGTCGCCAAAAACAGTTGCAGCAGTGCTGGTAGCTGAAACAGAAAACAAAGGGCAGCAACCAGTATATTTTGTGAGCCATGTGCTAAACGGCCCAGAAACAAGATATACATTGGTGGAAAAAATGGCATATGCAGTCCTCATCGCGGCTAGAAAATTAAGACCATACTTTGATGCGCATACAATCGAAGTGCTAACAAACTTTCCTCTCGAAAAAGCCATCAGCAAGCTAGACACATCAGGCCGGCTGCTAAAATGGGCAATAGAGTTGTCCGAGTTTGACTTGGAATTCCGGCCAAGAACTGCAATCAAAGCCCAGGCATTGGCGGACTTCATAGTTGAAGCGTCATACCAAGAGGATGAAGTACAAGCTGAAGTATGGGATGTGTCAGTGGATGGTTCAGCTGCACAGACAGGCAGTGGTGCCGGAATAATCATGAACAACAGGAGACATTTTTGAGTATGCTATAAAGTTTATGTTCAACGCGTCAAATAACGAGGCAGAATACGAGGCAGCAATCGCCGGCATCCAAATGTGCCTCGCAGCAGATGCCAAAAGAGTAACACTGACAACAGACTCCCAGCTGGTAGCAAGTCAATTCAGCGGAGAGTATGAGGCAAAAGAGCCTTCAATGGTCAAATACCTGGAGAAGTTGAGGTCAGTGTCGGCTCAGCTAGAGAAATTTAGCATTAATCTGGTACCCCGAGCAGAAAATACGCTGGCAGATGCACTATCAAAGTTAGCAAGTTCAAATGTCGCCGACTTGAAAAGAACAGTCATGATGGAAGTCATGAATAAGCGAAGTACGGAGTCGGAGGAAATACGGGTCATGGCCATCACAACTGCCTCATAATGGTACGATAATATCCAAACATACATACAGACTGGAGCCCTACCAGCAGATTTGGCAGAAGCCAAAAAGACAAAAAGGGACGCGGTTTGGTACATCATCCTGTGGGGACGGTTGTACAAAAAGTCATTTAGCCTGCCATTCTTAAGGTGCCTGATAGCATTCGAGTCAGCAAGGCTGATCGAAGAGATGCACGAAGGAACATGTGGGAACCATGCCGGTGGAAAACCCCTTGCCATCATCTGTCAAAGGCAAGGCTATTACTGGCCAACAATGTTAGAAGATTGTCGAGCATATGTAAAAAAGTGCGAGAAATGTCAAAAGTTTTCAGCTGTGATAAACTTGCCAGCCAATGATTTGATGCCCATTCTGAACCCAATTCCATTCGCGCAATGGGGAATGGATATTGTTGGACCATTCCCAATGGCGGCTGGAGGGCGCAAGTTCTTAATAGTAGCAGTGGACTACTTCACCAAGTGGATAGAAGCAGAGCCGGTAGCAAAAATAACGGCAAACACTACAAGAAAGCGCTTGATTACCAACTGATTTTACCGACCGCCGTGAAAGTAGTCAGTAAAAATAAATTTACCAACCGAAATAGAAACGGTCGCTAAATTTACCGACCGAATGTAGAGCGGTTGGTAAATTTAAAATTTACCAACCGCTTTCATAACGGTCGTAAATTTATCGACTGCATAAACTTCCATTCCGACTATTGAGCAGTCGGTAAATTCCGACTATTTTCAAAATAAATTTAAAATTTTAATAACCGCCTATATAATATATCCGACCAAAAAAGCGGTCGCTAAAATTAAAAAAAAAATAAAAAAAAAATAAATAATCAATGACCAAAAACGGTCACTAAATTAAAAAAAGAAAAAAAAAATTCTTGTCTGCCTTCCTCCTCCTTCGACCAATTTAGAGAAATTAAAAATAGAAAGTTGAAGAGCCTTCCCTCCTTCGACCTTCGACGCAGCCGGTGAACCACCCCCCTCCCCCGACGCAGCCGGTTGCCGCCACCCTAACCCCCCTACTCGGCCAGAGTGCACGACCCACCCAGCCCAGCCGTGCACGGTTCCCCCCAGCCAGCAGCCCAGCCCACGCCCAACCCCCCCCAGAGCCGCGCACGGCGCCCCCCAGCCAGCAGCCCAGGCGGACCACCCACCGGACCGGACTACTCAATCGTCGATGTTTTCCACTCCAGGTAACCTTTATTCTTAGTTTTTTCATAATATAATGCTTTAATTTTTCAAACCCTAACTTTGTTGTTTATATCAATTGTAGATCTTGTATGTGAACTCTTCGATCTTTGAAGGTAATCTTTTTTTTCTCTTCTAATTTTGTGACCCATAACTATGGAATGACTTGTTAGATAATTAATGGGTATTTTTTTCAATGAATTTATGGAATGACTTGTTAGAAAATTATGGAAAATTATGGAAATTATGGAAATTTTATGAAATTTTCAAGGAATGCCGTACTTAATTTGATGTAGGTGTAAGATTTTATGAAATTTAATTTTATGCCAAAATTTCAAGGAATTTAATTTTGATGTAGGTGTAGGTGTAAGAATTTTGATGTAGGTGTAGGTGTAAGATTTTGTGAAATTTAATTTTATGCCAAAGTTTCAAGGAATGTCATATGAGAAACAACGAATAATTTAGAGAATGAATTTGAGTAGTAAGTAAGTGTATTGAATAAATTTGTGCATGTTTAGGTGTTTATTGTAAATGCATTTTATTATTTATATTTGATTTTTATCCTTATTGGCTTGTGTTTAAGTAATTATTGATCTTTATATAAATTATAAGTAAATTATTGAACTTTATATAATTTATAAGTGCGTTTGAATAAATTATTGATCTTTATATCATTAATAAATTATTTAACTTTATATCATTAATAAGTATTGATTTTTATATAATTAATAAAATCAATTATTTGATTGTTTATTTAGAAAACTTCGAGCGGTAGTTAGACTATATAGTAGGTTTAGTAACATGATTAGTGTGAGATGTGTAGAGATTGGTTAGTAACATGTTTTTTGTGAGATGTGTAGAATTTGGAATCATGAAAAGAAGAGAGCGTAGTTGGATGTATGATAGACTCGACGGGCGCAATCTTAAGCCCGACTTTCTCAAGGGGGTTGGAGAGTTCATTGAGTTTTGCAAAGAGCATCCAACATGCAATGATGGTGACAAAATAAGATGCCCATAACGACCTATAACGACCAAATAGGCCTTAGATGTGAGTAAATACCTTTGAATGGGACTTAGAAAGTTCAAAATAAACTTATGAAACATGTTTTAAGTTTAAAATCTGCCCCTAGGTGATTTAGTTGAAAAATGGGACCGAAAACGCCTTATTTAGCCTATATATGACGTATATCGACCAAATATGACTTAAATGTGCTTAAATTGATTAGAATCGGTTTTAGAAACCTTGAATATGCCACATAAAACATGTAAATGGTTTGAAATAACAAGTTTGGTTCCTTAGCTCAAAGATGGGCGAGAAAATGACATTTTAGGCAATATATGACCTATAACGACCAAATAGGCCTTAGATGTGAGTAAATACCTTTGAATGGGACTTAGAAAGTTCAAAATAAACTTATGAAACATGTTTTAAGTTTAAAATCTGCCCCTAGGTGATTTAGTTGAAAAATGGGACCGAAAACGCCTTATTTAGCCTATATATGACGTATATCGACCAAATATGACTTAAATGTGCTTAAATTGCTTAGAATCGGTTTTAGAAACCTTGAATATGCCACATAAAACATGTAAATGGTTTGAAATAACAAGTTTGGTTCCTTAGCTCAAAGATGGGCGAGAAAATGACATTTTAGGCAATATATGACCTATAACGACCAAATAGGCCTTAGATGTGAGTAAATACCTTTGAATGGGACTTAGAAAGTTCAAAATAAACTTATGAAACATGTTTTAAGTTTAAAATCAGACCCTAGGTGATTTAGTTGAAAAATGGGACCGAAAACGCCTTATTTAGCCTATATATGACGTATATCGACCAAATATGACTTAAATGTGCTTAAATTGCTTAGAATCGGTTTTAGAAACCTTGAATATGCCACATAAAACATGTAAATGGTTTGAAATAACAAGTTTGGTTCCTTAGCTCAAAGATGGGCGAGAAAATGACATTTTAGTCAATATATGACCTATAACGACCAAATATGCCTTAGATGTGAGTAAATACCTTTGAATGGGACTTAGAAAGTTCAAAATAAACTTATGAAACATGTTTTAAGTTTAAAATCTGCCCCTAGGTGATTTAGTTGAAAAATGGGACCGAAAACGCCTTATTTAGCCTATATATGACGTATATCGACCAAATATGACTTAAATGTGCTTAAATTGCTTAGAATCGGTTTTAGAAACCTTGAATATGCCACATAAAACATGTAAATGGTTTGAAATGACAAGTTTGGTTCCTTAGCTCAAAGTTGGGCGAGAAAATGACATTTTAGTCAATATATGACCTATAACGACCAAATATGCCTTAGATGTGAGTAAATACCTTTGAATGGGACTTAGAAAGTTCAAAATAAACTTATGAAACATGTTTTAAGTTTAAAATCTGCCCCTAGGTGATTTAGTTGAAAAATGGGACCGAAAACGCCTTATTTAGCCTATATATGACGTATATCGACCAAATATGACTTAAATGTGCTTAAATTGCTTAGAATCAGTTTTAGAAACCTTTAATATGCCACATAAAACATGTAAATGGTTTGAAATGACAAGTTTGGTTCCTTAGCTCAAAGATGGGCGAGAAAATGACATTTTAGGCAATATATTACCTATAACGACCAAATAGGCCTTAGATGTGAGTAAATACCATTGAATAGGACTTAGCAAGTTCAAAATAAACTTATGAAACATGTTTTAAGTTTAAAATCTGCCCCTAGGTGATTTAGTTGAAAAATGGGACCGAAAACGCCTTATTTAGCCTATATATGACGTATATCGACCAAATATGACTTAAATGTGCTTAAATTGCTTAGAATCGGCTTTAGAAACCTTGAATATGCCACATAAAACATGTAAATGGTTTAAAATAACAAGTTTGGTTCCTTAGCTCAAAGATGGGCGAGAAAATGACATTTTAGGCAATATATGACCTATAACGACCAAATAGGCCTTAGATGTGAGTAAATACCTTTGAATGGGACTTAGAAAGTTCAAAATAAACTTATGAAACATGTTTTAAGTTTAAAATCAGACCCTAGGTGATTTAGTTGAAAAATGGGACCGAAAACGCCTTATTTAGCCTATATATGACGTATATCGACCAAATATGACTTAAATGTGCTTAAATTGCTTAGAATCGGTTTTAGAAACCTTGAATATGCCACATAAAACATGTAAATGGTTTGAAATGACAAGTTTGGTTCCTTAGCTCAAAGTTGGGCGAGAAAATGACATTTTAGTCAATATATGACCTATAACGACCAAATATGCCTTAGATGTGAGTAAATACCTTTGAATGGGACTTAGAAAGTTCAAAATAAACTTATGAAACATGTTTTAAGTTTAAAATCTGCCCCTAGGTGATTTAGTTGAAAAATGGGACCGAAAACGCCTTATTTAGCCTATATATGACGTATATCGACCAAATATGACTTAAATATGCTTAAATTGCTTAGAATCGGTTTTAGAAACCTTTAATATGCCACATAAAACATGTAAATGGTTTGAAATAACAAGTTTGGTTCCTTAGCTCAAAGATGGGCGAGAAAATGACATTTTAGGCAATATATTACCTATAACGACCAAATAGGCCTTAGATGTGAGTAAATACCATTGAATAGGACTTAGCAAGTTCAAAATAAACTTATGAAACATGTTTTAAGTTTAAAATCTGCCCCTAGGTGATTTAGTTGAAAAATGGGACCGAAAACGCCTTATTTAGCCTATATATGACGTATATCGACCAAATATGACTTAAATGTGCTTAAATTGCTTAGAATCAGTTTTAGAAACCTTTAATATGCCACATAAAACATGTAAATGGTTTGAAATGACAAGTTTGGTTCCTTAGCTCAAAGATGGGCGAGAAAATGACATTTTAGGCAATATATTACCTATAACGACCAAATAGGCCTTAGATGTGAGTAAATACCATTGAATAGGACTTAGCAAGTTCAAAATAAACTTATGAAACATGTTTTAAGTTTAAAATCTGCCCCTAGGTGATTTAGTTGAAAAATGGGACCGAAAACGCCTTATTTAGCCTATATATGACGTATATCGACCAAATATGACTTAAATGTGCTTAAATTGATTAGAATCGGTTTTAGAAACCTTGAATATGCCACATAAAACATGTAAATGGTTTGAAATAACAAGTTTGGTTCCTTAGCTCAAAGATGGGCGAGAAAATGACATTTTAGGCAATATATTACCTATAACGACCAAATAGGCCTTAGATGTGAGTAAATACCATTGAATAGGACTTAGCAAGTTCAAAATAAACTTATGAAACATGTTTTAAGTTTAAAATCTGCCCCTAGGTGATTTAGTTGAAAAATGGGACCGAAAACGCCTTATTTAGCCTATATATGACGTATATCGACCAAATATGACTTAAATGTGCTTAAATTGCTTAGAATCAGTTTTAGAAACCTTTAATATGCCACATAAAACATGTAAATGGTTTGAAATGACAAGTTTGGTTCCTTAGCTCAAAGATGGGCGAGAAAATGACATTTTAGGCAATATATTACCTATAACGACCAAATAGGCCTTAGATGTGAGTAAATACCATTGAATAGGACTTAGCAAGTTCAAAATAAACTTATGAAACATGTTTTAAGTTTAAAATCTGCCCCTAGGTGATTTAGTTGAAAAATGGGACCGAAAACGCCTTATTTAGCCTATATATGACGTATATCGACCAAATATGACTTAAATGTGCTTAAATTGCTTAGAATCGGTTTTAGAAACCTTGAATATGCCACATAAAACATGTAAATGGTTTGAAATAACAAGTTTGGTTCCTTAGCTCAAAGATGGGCGAGAAAATGACATTTTAGGCAATATATGACCTATAACGACCAAATAGGCCTTAGATGTGAGTAAATACCTTTGAATGGGACTTAGAAAGTTCAAAATAAACTTATGAAACATGTTTTAAGTTTAAAATCAGACCCTAGGTGATTTAGTTGAAAAATGGGACCGAAAACGCCTTATTTAGCCTATATATGACGTATATCGACCAAATATGACTTAAATGTGCTTAAATTGCTTAGAATCGGTTTTAGAAACCTTGAATATGCCACATAAAACATGTAAATGGTTTGAAATGACAAGTTTGGTTCCTTAGCTCAAAGTTGGGCGAGAAAATGACATTTTAGTCAATATATGACCTATAACGACCAAATATGCCTTAGATGTGAGTAAATACCTTTGAATGGGACTTAGAAAGTTCAAAATAAACTTATGAAACATGTTTTAAGTTTAAAATCTGCCCCTAGGTGATTTAGTTGAAAAATGGGACCGAAAACGCCTTATTTAGCCTATATATGACGTATATCGACCAAATATGACTTAAATGTGCTTAAATTGATTAGAATCGGTTTTAGAAACCTTGAATATGCCACATAAAACATGTAAATGGTTTGAAATAACAAGTTTGGTTCCTTAGCTCAAAGATGGGCGAGAAAATGACATTTTAGGCAATATATGACCTATAACGACCAAATAGGCCTTAGATGTGAGTAAATACCATTGAATAGGACTTAGCAAGTTCAAAATAAACTTATGAAACATGTTTTAAGTTTAAAATCTGCCCCTAGGTGATTTAGTTGAAAAATGGGACCGAAAACGCCTTATTTAGCCTATATATGACGTATATCGACCAAATATGACTTAAATGTGCTTAAATTGCTTAGAATCAGTTTTAGAAACCTTTAATATGCCACATAAAACATGTAAATGGTTTGAAATGACAAGTTTGGTTCCTTAGCTCAAAGATGGGCGAGAAAATGACATTTTAGGCAATATATTACCTATAACGACCAAATAGGCCTTAGATGTGAGTAAATACCATTGAATAGGACTTAGCAAGTTCAAAATAAACTTATGAAACATGTTTTAAGTTTAAAATCTGCCCCTAGGTGATTTAGTTGAAAAATGGGACCGAAAACGCCTTATTTAGCCTATATATGACGTTTATCGACCAAATATGACTTAAATGTGCTTAAATTGCTTAAAATCGGTTTTAGAAACCTTGAATATGCCACATAAAACATGTAAATGGTTTGAAATAACAAGTTTGGTTCCTTAGCTCAAAGATGGGCGAGAAAATGACATTTTAGGCAATATATGACCTATAACGACCAAATAGGCCTTAGATGTGAGTAAATACCTTTGAATGGGACTTAGAAAGTTCAAAATAAACTTATGAAACATGTTTTAAGTTTAAAATCAGACCCTAGGTGATTTAGTTGAAAAATGGGACCGAAAACGCCTTATTTAGCCTATATATGACGTATATCGACCAAATATGACTTAAATGTGCTTAAATTGCTTAGAATCGGTTTTAGAAACCTTGAATATGCCACATAAAACATGTAAATGGTTTGAAATGACAAGTTTGGTTCCTTAGCTCAAAGTTGGGCGAGAAAATGACATTTTAGTCAATATATGACCTATAACGACCAAATATGCCTTAGATGTGAGTAAATACCTTTGAATGGGACTTAGAAAGTTCAAAATAAACTTATGAAACATGTTTTAAGTTTAAAATCTGCCCCTAGGTGATTTAGTTGAAAAATGGGACCGAAAACGCCTTATTTAGCCTATATATGACGTATATCGACCAAATATGACTTAAATGTGCTTAAATTGCTTAGAATCAGTTTTAGAAACCTTTAATATGCCACATAAAACATGTAAATGGTTTGAAATGACAAGTTTGGTTCCTTAGCTCAAAGATGGGCGAGAAAATGACATTTTAGGCAATATATTACCTATAACGACCAAATAGGCCTTAGATGTGAGTAAATACCATTGAATAGGACTTAGCAAGTTCAAAATAAACTTATGAAACATGTTTTAAGTTTAAAATCTGCCCCTAGGTGATTTAGTTGAAAAATGGGACCGAAAACGCCTTATTTAGCCTATATATGACGTATATCGACCAAATATGACTTAAATGTGCTTAAATTGCTTAGAATCGGCTTTAGAAACCTTGAATATGCCACATAAAACATGTAAATGGTTTAAAATAACAAGTTTGGTTCCTTAGCTCAAAGATGGGCGAGAAAATGACATTTTAGGCAATATATGACCTATAACGACCAAATAGGCCTTAGATGTGAGTAAATACCTTTGAATGGGACTTAGAAAGTTCAAAATAAACTTATGAAACATGTTTTAAGTTTAAAATCAGACCCTAGGTGATTTAGTTGAAAAATGGGACCGAAAACGCCTTATTTAGCCTATATATGACGTATATCGACCAAATATGACTTAAATGTGCTTAAATTGCTTAGAATCGGTTTTAGAAACCTTGAATATGCCACATAAAACATGTAAATGGTTTGAAATGACAAGTTTGGTTCCTTAGCTCAAAGTTGGGCGAGAAAATGACATTTTAGTCAATATATGACCTATAACGACCAAATATGCCTTAGATGTGAGTAAATACCTTTGAATGGGACTTAGAAAGTTCAAAATAAACTTATGAAACATGTTTTAAGTTTAAAATCTGCCCCTAGGTGATTTAGTTGAAAAATGGGACCGAAAACGCCTTATTTAGCCTATATATGACGTATATCGACCAAATATGACTTAAATATGCTTAAATTGCTTAGAATCGGTTTTAGAAACCTTTAATATGCCACATAAAACATGTAAATGGTTTGAAATAACAAGTTTGGTTCCTTAGCTCAAAGATGGGCGAGAAAATGACATTTTAGGCAATATATTACCTATAACGACCAAATAGGCCTTAGATGTGAGTAAATACCATTGAATAGGACTTAGCAAGTTCAAAATAAACTTATGAAACATGTTTTAAGTTTAAAATCTGCCCCTAGGTGATTTAGTTGAAAAATGGGACCGAAAACGCCTTATTTAGCCTATATATGACGTATATCGACCAAATATGACTTAAATGTGCTTAAATTGCTTAGAATCAGTTTTAGAAACCTTTAATATGCCACATAAAACATGTAAATGGTTTGAAATGACAAGTTTGGTTCCTTAGCTCAAAGATGGGCGAGAAAATGACATTTTAGGCAATATATTACCTATAACGACCAAATAGGCCTTAGATGTGAGTAAATACCATTGAATAGGACTTAGCAAGTTCAAAATAAACTTATGAAACATGTTTTAAGTTTAAAATCTGCCCCTAGGTGATTTAGTTGAAAAATGGGACCGAAAACGCCTTATTTAGCCTATATATGACGTATATCGACCAAATATGACTTAAATGTGCTTAAATTGCTTAGAATCGGTTTTAGAAACCTTGAATATGCCACATAAAACATGTAAATGGTTTGAAATAACAAGTTTGGTTCCTTAGCTCAAAGATGGGCGAGAAAATGACATTTTAGGCAATATATGACCTATAACGACCAAATAGGCCTTAGATGTGAGTAAATACCTTTGAATGGGACTTAGAAAGTTCAAAATAAACTTATGAAACATGTTTTAAGTTTAAAATCAGACCCTAGGTGATTTAGTTGAAAAATGGGACCGAAAACGCCTTATTTAGCCTATATATGACGTATATCGACCAAATATGACTTAAATGTGCTTAAATTGCTTAGAATCGGTTTTAGAAACCTTGAATATGCCACATAAAACATGTAAATGGTTTGAAATGACAAGTTTGGTTCCTTAGCTCAAAGTTGGGCGAGAAAATGACATTTTAGTCAATATATGACCTATAACGACCAAATATGCCTTAGATGTGAGTAAATACCTTTGAATGGGACTTAGAAAGTTCAAAATAAACTTATGAAACATGTTTTAAGTTTAAAATCTGCCCCTAGGTGATTTAGTTGAAAAATGGGACCGAAAACGCCTTATTTAGCCTATATATGACGTATATCGACCAAATATGACTTAAATGTGCTTAAATTGATTAGAATCGGTTTTAGAAACCTTGAATATGCCACATAAAACATGTAAATGGTTTGAAATAACAAGTTTGGTTCCTTAGCTCAAAGATGGGCGAGAAAATGACATTTTAGGCAATATATTACCTATAACGACCAAATAGGCCTTAGATGTGAGTAAATACCATTGAATAGGACTTAACAAGTTCAAAATAAACTTATGAAACATGTTTTAAGTTTAAAATCTGCCCCTAGGTGATTTAGTTGAAAAATGGGACCGAAAACGCCTTATTTAGCCTATATATGACGTATATCGACCAAATATGACTTAAATGTGCTTAAATTGCTTAGAATCAGTTTTAGAAACCTTTAATATGCCACATAAAACATGTAAATGGTTTGAAATGACAAGTTTGGTTCCTTAGCTCAAAGATGGGCGAGAAAATGACATTTTAGGCAATATATTACCTATAACGACCAAATAGGCCTTAGATGTGAGTAAATACCATTGAATAGGACTTAGCAAGTTCAAAATAAACTTATGAAACATGTTTTAAGTTTAAAATCTGCCCCTAGGTGATTTAGTTGAAAAATGGGACCGAAAACGCCTTATTTAGCCTATATATGACGTATATCGACCAAATATGACTTAAATGTGCTTAAATTGCTTAGAATCGGTTTTAGAAACCTTGAATATGCCACATAAAACATGTAAATGGTTTGAAATAACAAGTTTGGTTCCTTAGCTCAAAGATGGGCGAGAAAATGACATTTTAGGCAATATATGACCTATAACGACCAAATAGGCCTTAGATGTGAGTAAATACCTTTGAATGGGACTTAGAAAGTTCAAAATAAACTTATGAAACATGTTTTAAGTTTAAAATCAGACCCTAGGTGATTTAGTTGAAAAATGGGACCGAAAACGCCTTATTTAGCCTATATATGACGTATATCGACCAAATATGACTTAAATGTGCTTAAATTGCTTAGAATCGGTTTTAGAAACCTTGAATATGCCACATAAAACATGTAAATGGTTTGAAATGACAAGTTTGGTTCCTTAGCTCAAAGTTGGGCGAGAAAATGACATTTTAGTCAATATATGACCTATAACGACCAAATATGCCTTAGATGTGAGTAAATACCTTTGAATGGGACTTAGAAAGTTCAAAATAAACTTATGAAACATGTTTTAAGTTTAAAATCTGCCCCTAGGTGATTTAGTTGAAAAATGGGACCGAAAACGCCTTATTTAGCCTATATATGACGTATATCGACCAAATATGACTTAAATGTGCTTAAATTGATTAGAATCGGTTTTAGAAACCTTGAATATGCCACATAAAACATGTAAATGGTTTGAAATAACAAGTTTGGTTCCTTAGCTCAAAGATGGGCGAGAAAATGACATTTTAGGCAATATATGACCTATAACGACCAAATAGGCCTTAGATGTGAGTAAATACCATTGAATAGGACTTAGCAAGTTCAAAATAAACTTATGAAACATGTTTTAAGTTTAAAATCTGCCCCTAGGTGATTTAGTTGAAAAATGGGACCGAAAACGCCTTATTTAGCCTATATATGACGTATATCGACCAAATATGACTTAAATGTGCTTAAATTGCTTAGAATCAGTTTTAGAAACCTTTAATATGCCACATAAAACATGTAAATGGTTTGAAATGACAAGTTTGGTTCCTTAGCTCAAAGATGGGCGAGAAAATGACATTTTAGGCAATATATTACCTATAACGACCAAATAGGCCTTAGATGTGAGTAAATACCATTGAATAGGACTTAGCAAGTTCAAAATAAACTTATGAAACATGTTTTAAGTTTAAAATCTGCCCCTAGGTGATTTAGTTGAAAAATGGGACCGAAAACGCCTTATTTAGCCTATATATGACGTATATCGACCAAATATGACTTAAATGTGCTTAAATTGCTTAGAATCGGTTTTAGAAACCTTGAATATGCCACATAAAACATGTAAATGGTTTGAAATAACAAGTTTGGTTCCTTAGCTCAAAGATGGGCGAGAAAATGACATTTTAGGCAATATATGACCTATAACGACCAAATAGGCCTTAGATGTGAGTAAATACCTTTGAATGGGACTTAGAAAGTTCAAAATAAACTTATGAAACATGTTTTAAGTTTAAAATCAGACCCTAGGTGATTTAGTTGAAAAATGGGACCGAAAACGCCTTATTTAGCCTATATATGACGTATATCGACCAAATATGACTTAAATGTGCTTAAATTGCTTAGAATCGGTTTTAGAAACCTTGAATATGCCACATAAAACATGTAAATGGTTTGAAATGACAAGTTTGGTTCCTTAGCTCAAAGTTGGGCGAGAAAATGACATTTTAGTCAATATATGACCTATAACGACCAAATATGCCTTAGATGTGAGTAAATACCTTTGAATGGGACTTAGAAAGTTCAAAATAAACTTATGAAACATGTTTTAAGTTTAAAATCTGCCCCTAGGTGATTTAGTTGAAAAATGGGACCGAAAACGCCTTATTTAGCCTATATATGACGTATATCGACCAAATATGACTTAAATGTGCTTAAATTGCTTAGAATCAGTTTTAGAAACCTTTAATATGCCACATAAAACATGTAAATGGTTTGAAATGACAAGTTTGGTTCCTTAGCTCAAAGATGGGCGAGAAAATGACATTTTAGGCAATATATTACCTATAACGACCAAATAGGCCTTAGATGTGAGTAAATACCATTGAATAGGACTTAGCAAGTTCAAAATAAACTTATGAAACATGTTTTAAGTTTAAAATCTGCCCCTAGGTGATTTAGTTGAAAAATGGGACCGAAAACGCCTTATTTAGCCTATATATGACGTATATCGACCAAATATGACTTAAATGTGCTTAAATTGCTTAGAATCGGCTTTAGAAACCTTGAATATGCCACATAAAACATGTAAATGGTTTAAAATAACAAGTTTGGTTCCTTAGCTCAAAGATGGGCGAGAAAATGACATTTTAGGCAATATATGACCTATAACGACCAAATAGGCCTTAGATGTGAGTAAATACCTTTGAATGGGACTTAGAAAGTTCAAAATAAACTTATGAAACATGTTTTAAGTTTAAAATCAGACCCTAGGTGATTTAGTTGAAAAATGGGACCGAAAACGCCTTATTTAGCCTATATATGACGTATATCGACCAAATATGACTTAAATGTGCTTAAATTGCTTAGAATCGGTTTTAGAAACCTTGAATATGCCACATAAAACATGTAAATGGTTTGAAATGACAAGTTTGGTTCCTTAGCTCAAAGTTGGGCGAGAAAATGACATTTTAGTCAATATATGACCTATAACGACCAAATATGCCTTAGATGTGAGTAAATACCTTTGAATGGGACTTAGAAAGTTCAAAATAAACTTATGAAACATGTTTTAAGTTTAAAATCTGCCCCTAGGTGATTTAGTTGAAAAATGGGACCGAAAACGCCTTATTTAGCCTATATATGACGTATATCGACCAAATATGACTTAAATATGCTTAAATTGCTTAGAATCGGTTTTAGAAACCTTTAATATGCCACATAAAACATGTAAATGGTTTGAAATAACAAGTTTGGTTCCTTAGCTCAAAGATGGGCGAGAAAATGACATTTTAGGCAATATATTACCTATAACGACCAAATAGGCCTTAGATGTGAGTAAATACCATTGAATAGGACTTAGCAAGTTCAAAATAAACTTATGAAACATGTTTTAAGTTTAAAATCTGCCCCTAGGTGATTTAGTTGAAAAATGGGACCGAAAACGCCTTATTTAGCCTATATATGACGTATATCGACCAAATATGACTTAAATGTGCTTAAATTGCTTAGAATCAGTTTTAGAAACCTTTAATATGCCACATAAAACATGTAAATGGTTTGAAATGACAAGTTTGGTTCCTTAGCTCAAAGATGGGCGAGAAAATGACATTTTAGGCAATATATTACCTATAACGACCAAATAGGCCTTAGATGTGAGTAAATACCATTGAATAGGACTTAGCAAGTTCAAAATAAACTTATGAAACATGTTTTAAGTTTAAAATCTGCCCCTAGGTGATTTAGTTGAAAAATGGGACCGAAAACGCCTTATTTAGCCTATATATGACGTATATCGACCAAATATGACTTAAATGTGCTTAAATTGCTTAGAATCGGTTTTAGAAACCTTGAATATGCCACATAAAACATGTAAATGGTTTGAAATAACAAGTTTGGTTCCTTAGCTCAAAGATGGGCGAGAAAATGACATTTTAGGCAATATATGACCTATAACGACCAAATAGGCCTTAGATGTGAGTAAATACCTTTGAATGGGACTTAGAAAGTTCAAAATAAACTTATGAAACATGTTTTAAGTTTAAAATCAGACCCTAGGTGATTTAGTTGAAAAATGGGACCGAAAACGCCTTATTTAGCCTATATATGACGTATATCGACCAAATATGACTTAAATGTGCTTAAATTGCTTAGAATCGGTTTTAGAAACCTTGAATATGCCACATAAAACATGTAAATGGTTTGAAATGACAAGTTTGGTTCCTTAGCTCAAAGTTGGGCGAGAAAATGACATTTTAGTCAATATATGACCTATAACGACCAAATATGCCTTAGATGTGAGTAAATACCTTTGAATGGGACTTAGAAAGTTCAAAATAAACTTATGAAACATGTTTTAAGTTTAAAATCTGCCCCTAGGTGATTTAGTTGAAAAATGGGACCGAAAACGCCTTATTTAGCCTATATATGACGTATATCGACCAAATATGACTTAAATGTGCTTAAATTGCTTAGAATCGGTTTTAGAAACCTTTAATATGCCACATAAAACATGTAAATGGTTTGAAATAACAAGTTTGGTTCCTTAGCTCAAAGATGGGCGAGAAAATGACATTTTAGGCAATATATTACCTATAACGACCAAATAGGCCTTAGATGTGAGTAAATACCTTTGAATAGGACTTAGCAAGTTCAAAATAAACTTATGAAACATGTTTTAAGTTTAAAATCAGACCCTAGGTGATTTAGTTGAAAAATGGGACCGAAAACGCCTTATTTAGCCTATATATGACGTATATCGACCAAATATGACTTAAATGTGCTTAAATTGCTTAGAATCGGCTTTAGAAACCTTGAATATGCCACATAAAACATGTAAATGGTTTAAAATAACAAGTTTGGTTCCTTAGCTCAAAGATGGGCGAGAAAATGACATTTTAGGCAATATATGACCTATAACGACCAAATAGGCCTTAGATGTGAGTAAATACCTTTGAATGGGACTTAGCAAGTTCAAAATAAACTTATGAAACATGTTTTAAGTTTAAAATCAGACCCTAGGTGATTTAGTTGAAAAATGGGACCGAAAACGCCTTATTTAGCCTATATATGACCTATATCGACCAAATATGACTTAAATGTGCTTAAATTGCTTAGAATCAGTTTTAGAAACCTTGAATATGCCACATAAAACATGTAAATGGTTTGAAATGACAAGTTTGGTTCCTTAGCTCAAAGATGGGCGAGAAAATGACATTTTAGGCAATATATGACCTATAACGACCAAATAGGCCTTAGATGTGAGTAAATACCTTTGAATGGGACTTAGAAAGTTCAAAATAAACTTATGAAACATGTTTTAAGTTTAAAATCAGACCCTAGGTGATTTAGTTGAAAAATGGGACCGAAAACGCCTTATTTAGCCTATATATGACGTATATCGACCAAATATGACTTAAATGTGCTTAAATTGCTTAGAATCGGTTTTAGAAACCTTGAATATGCCACATAAAACATGTAAATGGTTTGAAATAACAAGTTTGGTTCCTTAGCTCAAAGATGGGCGAGAAAATGACATTTTAGGCAATATATGACCTATAACAACCAAATAGGCCTTAGATGTGAGTAAATACCTTTGAATGGGACTTAGAAAGTTCAAAATAAACTTATGAAACATGTTTTAAGTTTAAAATCAGACCCTAGGTGATTTAGTTGAAAAATGGGACCGAAAACGCCTTATTTAGCCTATATATGACGTATATCGACCAAATATGAGTTAAATGTGCTTAAATTGCTTAGAATCGGTTTTAGAAACCTTGAATATGCCACATAAAACATGTAAATGGTTTGAAATAACAAGTTTGGTTCCTTAGCTCAAAGATGGGCGAGAAAATGACATTTTAGGCAATATATGACCTATAACGACCAAATATGCCTTAGATGTGAGGAAATACCTTTGAATGGGACTTAGAAAGTTCAAAATAAACTTATGAAACATGTTTTAAGTTTAAAATCTGCCCCTAGGTGATTTAGTTGAAAAATGGGACCGAAAACGCCTTATTTAGCCTATATATGACGTATATCGACCAAATATGACTTAAATGTGCTTAAATTGCTTAGAATCAGTTTTAGAAACCTTTAATATGCCACATAAAACATGTAAATGGTTTGAAATGACAAGTTTGGTTCCTTAGCTCAAAGATGGGCGAGAAAATGACATTTTAGGCAATATATTACCTATAACGACCAAATAGGCCTTAGATGTGAGTAAATACCATTGAATAGGACTTAGCAAGTTCAAAATAAACTTATGAAACATGTTTTAAGTTTAAAATCTGCCCCTAGGTGATTTAGTTGAAAAATGGGACCGAAAACGCCTTATTTAGCCTATATATGACGTATATCGACCAAATATGACTTAAATGTGCTTAAATTGCTTAGAATCGGTTTTAGAAACCTTGAATATGCCACATAAAACATGTAAATGGTTTGAAATAACAAGTTTGGTTCCTTAGCTCAAAGATGGGCGAGAAAATGACATTTTAGGCAATATATGACCTATAACGACCAAATAGGCCTTAGATGTGAGTAAATACCTTTGAATGGGACTTAGCAAGTTCAAAATAAACTTATGAAACATGTTTTAAGTTTAAAATCAGACCCTAGGTGATTTAGTTGAAAAATGGGACCGAAAACGCCTTATTTAGCCTATATATGACCTATATCGACCAAATATGACTTAAATGTGCTTAAATTGCTTAGAATCAGTTTTAGAAACCTTGAATATACCACATAAAACATGTAAATGGTTTGAAATGACAAGTTTGGTTCCTTAGCTCAAAGATGGGCGAGAAAATGACATTTTAGGCAATATATGACCTATAACGACCAAATAGGCCTTAGATGTGAGTAAATACCTTTGAATGGGACTTAGAAAGTTCAAAATAAACTTATGAAACATGTTTTAAGTTTAAAATCAGACCCTAGGTGATTTAGTTGAAAAATGGGACCGAAAACGCCTTATTTAGCCTATATATGACGTATATCGACCAAATATGACTTAAATGTGCTTAAATTGCTTAGAATCGGTTTTAGAAACCTTGAATATGCCACATAAAACATGTAAATGGTTTGAAATAACAAGTTTGGTTCCTTAGCTCAAAGATGGGCGAGAAAATGACATTTTAGGCAATATATGACCTATAACGACCAAATAGGCCTTAGATGTGAGTAAATACCTTTGAATGGGACTTAGAAAGTTCAAAATAAACTTATGAAACATGTTTTAAGTTTAAAATCAGACCCTAGGTGATTTAGTTGAAAAATGGGACCGAAAACGCCTTATTTAGCCTATATATGACGTATATCGACCAAATATGACTTAAATGTGCTTAAATTGCTTAGAATCGGTTTTAGAAACCTTGAATATGCCACATAAAACATGTAAATGGTTTGAAATGACAAGTTTGGTTCCTTAGCTCAAAGATGGGCGAGAAAATGACATTTTAGGCAATATATGACCTATAACGACCAAATAGGCCTTAGATGTGAGTAAATACCTTTGAATGGGACTTAGCAAGTTCAAAATAAACTTATGAAACATGTTTTAAGTTTAAAATCTGCCCCTAGGTGATTTAGTTGAAAAATGGGACCGAAAACGCCTTATTTAGCCTATATATGACGTATATCGACCAAATATGACTTAAATGTGCTTAAATTGCTTAGAATCGGTTTTAGAAACCTTGAATATGCCACATAAAACATGTAAATGGTTTGAAATGACAAGTTTGGTTCCTTAGCTCAAAGTTGGGCGAGAAAATGACATTTTAGGCAATATATGACCTATAATGACCAAATAGGCCTTAGATGTGAGTAACTACGTTTGAATGTGACTTAGCAAGTGAAAACAAAGCTTATGAAACATGTTTTAAGTTTAAAATCAGCCCTTAGTTCTTTTAGTTGAAAAATGGGAGCGAAAATGTCTTATTTAGCCTATATATGTTTTAAGTTTAAATGTGCTCAATTTAATATATTTGTTATGAATGGGTGATAATCATTTTAATTCGTGTAGGAAAACTATGAAAAAAATGTTGCTGAATGTGTTGAAAAAGGCATTGCTAAAGATCCAAACCAAATCTACTTTGAGACAGTAGGTGGGAGAAAGAAGGGAAAGGTCCCCGGGCTGGGGAGTGGAGACTCTCTATACTTTGCACCATCTAGAAGGGGTGGTAGTTCTTCTAGCTCATACACCCCATCTATTTATTCTCAAATGTCATCTCGATTGGAAGAGACTCAACAACAGTTGACCCAAAAATCCATTGAGCTTGAAACAACAAAAAATCAGATGTTAAAGGCTATAGAGGACGATCTACTTTTGAGGCAAAGGGAGAGAGAAGAAAGAGAAGCAGAGCGACTAGAGCACCAAAGGGAGATGGAAAGGGAGAGACAAGAGAGAGAAAGGGAGAGACAAGAAAGAGAAGAACATGCCGCCCAGATGAAAAAGGCAATGGAGTCTTACGAGCGGATGTTCAGTCAATGTACTGGTTTTCCTTTCTCGCAGTCGCAGGACCCTTGAGATCCAACCGGCGGCGGGACACCTTTGTGTTAGGTAGTAAGTATTCTTGTATTAGTTTGAACTAGTTATAACTTTTCGTATTAACATGTTTGAACAACATTATGTGTATTATGAATCTTTGTTGTATGACTTTGAACAGGTTTAATATTATAACATCGATCAGGTTTCATACGATTTTACAGAATTTATATAAATTCGTATATATACAGGCATATATAATATTTACAGGTACATATATAATCACTAGTGGAAAAACAATCATTTGCATCACCACATTTGCCTCGCACATTTAAACATGTGACGCAATTGACAGTTCTAAGCTTTAAAATTAGTCATTTGCGTCGCAGAATTATTAATCTGCGACGCAAATGACTCTAAAATGTTCTCAGAGTCATTTGCGTCGCAGATTAGTAATAATGCGACGCAAAATATTACCTCCTTTGCGTCGCAGAATTACTAATCTGCGACGCAAATGACTCTTTAAGTCACCTGCGTCGCAGATTAGTAATTCTGCGACGCAGAGGAGGTAAAAAAAATTCGGAAGTTTTTAATTATTCCTTCTCCCCTCTTTTTCTCTCTCTTCTTCTTTCCAGAACTCCATTCATGAGATGTCAATACCTCTCAATCTTTCATTCATTTGAAATCTCCTCTAACCACTATACGTATTTTGCCTTTAATTTACCCGGAAAAATCAAGATTTGCGAAAACACGGCTCGAAGAGAAAAATCCTAGATTCCGCCGCGAAGAAGGAGACATTTCAAAGCAGTGCAGCTCGATTGCTAGCGAGTCTCCGATCCAATTCTGCGAATTAGTTCGTCGGCGATTTAGGTACAGTGCAATTTATGTTAATTAGGGTTCTTGTTTATCAGCCTACGGTGTATAGAAGATTTCAAGGGTTCTTGTTTATCAGCCTATTTCTAGGGTTTTTAAGGTTGGGTGAAACGCCAAACCGTTGGAGCTGGATCTTCGGTTAACGTCGCCGCCGTCATTGATTACCTTATTTCTTAGGTATTTCCCCCCTCTTTACCATGAATCCAACTTCAATTAATTTTTACTTTTTATATTGTTTTGATGAATTGTGTTAGTTAGTTTGTAAATTCGAACATTTTTAGCAATTGTTTGAACTTTTGATTGAGGATTTTGATTTCAGATGGTGCCTGATATTGTAGAGGGTGATGGGTTTGTTGGGAGGCAGCCTCATATCAAGTATGAGCTCAGAGATAGTCCTGGTCTTGGTGAGTATTCAATTTTTAAAATCAATAGTTCTTTGGAAGTTAAACTATTTTCTTTCATATTTTTAGTTGTTTTGATATTTTTGTTGCTTACATTGTGCTCACACAAATTTAAACATCAGTTTGATGCTTGTTGTGTTGTTCTAATATGATTTAGTGAATGTAGGAGGATACAACCAATGTGTATTCTTCAACTGCAGTTATAGTAGTTCGGATACTCCACTGAGTGAGGGTCAGTGCCATTGGTTTTCTCCCAAGGTGAGGCCTCTATTCAATTAGTAAAATAAGGAAATGTTTTTTCTATTCAACGCATTACTATCGGTCTGTCGAATGACAGTTTCAGCTTAGCCAATTACTGTAACCGGTTTCTCACAGCAGGATTGAAGTTGTTTTATTATAAATATAGGGTTTGATCGTGTTGGTTAGTTTGTCAATTCGAGTATTTTGAACTTTTTAATTGAGGATTTTGATTTTTTTTTTAAGTTGTTAGTTTTTTGTTGATCTGGGTAGGTTTGGAATTCCTTATCGTGTATTTAATTGGTTTTCCTTTATGCAGGGTTCTACTTTGCTTAAAGCGGGCTCTAAAAATCGCAAATGCCGCTCAACAGATGGCTAATGCTACTCGGGGTAGTGGTGGTTTAGTTATGCTGTTCATTGAAATCATCAATAAGTAAGCTCTCTACTTGCTAGAAAAGTTTGTTTTCTGACCGTGTTGGATGTTTGAATTTCCATGATAATTCACAGCATATTTAAGTTTGGAGTTTGCCATCATATTTAGGTATCTCTATTTTTTTGAGAAGGGAAACAACCAAATCACCGTCAATACAATCCAGGATCTAATGGAATTAATTACTACAGAGATGCAAAGTGATAATGCGGCAACAGATTCTGCTGCTGAAGCTTTCTTTGCAAGCACATTGCGGTACATCCAATTCCAGAAACAAAAAGGTGGCGCAGTTAGTGAGAAATATGAACCTAATGTTAGTTTTTTTGTTGATCTGGGTAGGTTTGAATCATTTCTTGAGACTGAAAACAAGCTGTTCAGATAATTAATGAATTTCTAAATTTTTATTGTAGGAGAACTGAAAAGTTAAAACTTGAGAAAGGGAAACAAACTCGGTAACAATTGCTCTTCAATCCGCTAAACTTGTGAGAATTGTCGCCTTTGATCTTGCTCTTGGGACTCTTGAATGGTTCCCTCATTTGTCTTTGAATACGCTGACGCTGACGCTGCGTGCTACGTGTGTCATGGGAAGTTGCTTATCCAAGCATGATCTCAACTCTCAAATTGATTTGGTAATTGAAATTTTGAAGCGTCCAGGAGAAGTCCTCCCTGTTTGTCTTAGTGTCGCACGAACGCTGTAAATTCATAATTTAGTGTGCTTCAATTTTAATTTCTCGGCTTTTTTTTTCTCGGTTCAAATTTTTATTTTTATTTCATATTGTAATTTGTTTGATTTTGGTCTGACAATGGAGTTTTTTTCATCTGCTTGAATGATATCTTGGGCCTCATTCGTTTATGGTTCACTTAAACTTTTATGTTAAAAGTGTAGTTAGGTTATCAACATGTTGGCTGATCTATGGTGAATTTGCCTTTTATTGGGTTGTAACTAAAATATTAAAAAACGAATTTTTTTTTTTAAAAAAAAGTCATTTGCAACGCACATTTAGCTAATGTGCGTGGCAAATGACTTTTTTTTTTCGCCTAAAAGTCATTTGCGTCGCACATTTAGCTAATGTGCGTTGCAAATGACTTTTTAGGCATGGTGCTGAAAAGTCATTTGCGTCGCACATTTAGCTAATGTGCGTTGCAAATGACTTTTCAGGCATGGTGCTGAAAAGTCATTTGCAACGCACAATTGCTAAATGTGCGACGCAAATAAGGTTCATTTGCGTCGCACAAATGTGCGACGCAAATGACTTTTAGTCATTTGCGTCGAGAGCTTTTGCCACGCACGATGTGCGACGCAAATGTGCTTAAAAGTGCGATGCAAATGACCCTTTTTCCACTAGTGAATATTTATACAGGCATATATGCGATTTTACAAAATTGGCTGCAAATGATATTTGCATAATTACCGACCGCAAAGGCAGTCACAAATTTAGTGACCGCCACTAAAGCAGTCACTAATTTAGTGACCGCTACCAAGGCAGTCACTAATTTAGTGTCCGCCTAGGCAGTCACTAAATTAGTGACCGCCACCAAAGCAGTCACTAATTTAGTGACCGCTAGGGCAGACACTAATTTACCCACCGCCAACAAGGCAGTCACTAAATTAGTGACCGCCTAGGCAGTCACTAATTTAGTGACCTCCACCAAGGCAGTCACTAATTTAGTGACCGTCTAGGCGGTCGCTAAATTAGCGACTGCCTTAGCGGTCACTAAATTAGCGACTGCTTGGCGGTCACTAATTTAGTGACTGTTTATTGCGGTCGCTAATCCTGTCGGTAAATTTTAGCGACCGCCTTCCAGTTGGAGTTTCCTAAATTACCGTCCAGGTGAAAACTGACCGCTTTTTTGCGACCGTTGGCGGTCGCAAAATATTTTACCAACCGTTTTTCGCGTTTTACCAACCAATTTTAGCGGTTGGTAATTAATCAATTTCTTGTAGTGAAACTAGGTGAAAAAGTTCATATGGAAAAATATAATAACAAGGTTCGGGCTGCCGCAGGCAATAGTTTTTGATCATGGGTCACAGTTTGATTGTGCACCCATACAATGCTTCCTGGGATTATACAGAGTAAAGTTGGCTCACTCGTCAGTATGTCACCCACAGAGCAATGGGCAAGCAGAGGCGGCGAATAAGCAAATCCTGGCTGCGCTGAAAAAGAAGCTAGAAGACTGTAAAGGCAAATGGGCAGATCTTATGCCAGACATTTTGTGGTGCAACAGAACTGCTATCAAGGAGGCTACCGGCGAGAGTCCGTTTAAGTTAAGCTTCGGATCTGAGGCAGTCATACCGGCAGAAATGGCTCTGCCAACCATGCGAATCCAGCATTACGATGAGGAAAGAAACGATCAGCTGCTGCGACATCAGTTGGATTTCATGCCAGAAATCCGCATGAAAGGAGAAATCAGTTCGGCAGCATACAAAAGCAGAATGAGCAGAGCGTACAACAAGAAAGTGAAACACCGGCCTCTAGGAGTAGGAGACCTGGTACTGCGAAGAACGGCGGCAACAGGAAAAGGAAATGCTCAAGGAAAGCTGACAGCTAATTGGGAAGGACCATACCAGATATGGGAGGAAATTGTTCGTGGATCATACCGGTTAATGCAAATGGATGGTACCGCGCTCAAAAACTCCTGGAACGCCAGTACTCTGAGAAAGTACTATGTTTGAAAAAACTGTAATGATGATGTATGAGCAGACTGATTGAAATAGCAGTCTGCATTTTGCTGTTATGTATAATTAGGGCGGTCCTCACATACGACCAGTCCATAAATGAAGGAAGAAAAAAGCAAAAAACAAACGCTGCATAAATCAACACGCAAAGGTAATGTATGGATGTGATCAGTAGCTGTAAAGAAAATAAATGCCGTATGGGCACTTTACTGTGAAGCGTAGCAGTCCATAATAAGTTGATGTGATAAGTAACTTTGGAGAAAATAAATGTCATTAAGGGGCACTCTATTGTGAAGCGTAGCATTCAACGAAGTGTATGGATGTGATCAGTAGCTGTAAAGAAAATAAATGCCGTAAGGGGCACTTTACTGTGAAGCGTAGCAGTCCATAATAAGTTGATGTGATAAGTAACTTTGGAGAAAATAAATGCCGTTAAAGGGCACTCCATTGTGAAACGTAGCATTCAGCGAAGTGTATGGATGTGATCAGTAGCTGTAAAGAAAATAAATGCCGTAAGGGGCACTTTACTGTGAAGCGTAGCAGTCCATAATAAGTTGATGTGATAAGTAACTTTGGAGAAAATAAATGCCGTTAAGGGGCACTCTATTGTGAAGCGTAGCATTCAACGAAGTGTATGGATGTGATAAGTAGCTGTAAAGAAAATAAATGCCGTAAGGGGCACTTTACTGTGAAGCGTAGCAGTCCATAATAAGTTGATGTGATAAGTAACTTTGGAGAAAATAAATGCCGTTAAGGGGCACTCCATTGTGAAGCGTAGCATTCATCGAAGTGTATGGATGTGATCAGTAGCTGTAAAGAAAATAAATGCCGTAAGGGGCACTTTACTGTGAAGCGTAGCAGTCCATAATAAGTTGATGTGATAAGTAACTTTGGAGAAAATAAATGTCGTTAAGGGACACTCCATTGTAAAGCGTAGCATTCAACGAAGTGTATGGATGTGATCAGTAGCTGTAAAGAAAATAAATGCCGTATGGGCACTTTACTGTGATGCGTAGCAGTCCATAATAATGTTGATGTGATTAGTAACTTTGGAAAAAATAAATGCCGTTAAGGGGCACTCCATTGTGAAGCATAGCATTCAACGAAGTATAAAAATGAGATCAGTAGCCGTAAACGAAGTGTATGGATGTGATCAGTAGTTGTAAAGAAAATAAATCCCGTATGGAACTTTACTGTGAAGCGTAGCAATCCATAATAAACTGATATAACTAATAGCTTTAGAGAAAATGAACGCCGTTAAGGTGCACTCCATTTCGAAGTATAACATTCAACAAGTTAAACAAATCATATCAGTATGAGGAACATTCATTTCGAAATATAACATTCAACAACTTGGCAATATAGTAATACCGGCATAATTGGAAGTATCATACGCAAAATGAAGTAAATATGAAATCAAAAATTACTTGTTATAAATACATGGCCACAAAAGGAAATACACGAAAAACCAACAGCCATCACCCAAAAAACTTGCGAAGTGATTAACTGATAACAAGGCACAAAGGGATGCCGAATAAAACCGACACCGCCACGATAATACGTGTTAGGTTATGATACATATGATAATACATAAATCATGCGGAAACAACCATTAAGCCAGGAATACATATTATTTACACATAATCATATAGCATAATTTAGATGCATACTCTTTGTTGCGTGCCTTCCCTAGCTGCGCCCGAACAGAACAAGAACAAGTCTTTTAGGACTCCAAGTGTCGTCCCTCCGTAGATAGTCCACAGCACGTCCGGATCCGCCTTAAGATTGACCAACTAGAATCGCCCTTAAGGTACTAGAATTTTCGGCACTCTTAGGTAAGAAATATGGCTGAATTTTTCTCTCAAAACTCACTTTGAATACTTGAATTAATCTCTGAAAATATGTGACCCTAGGCACGTATTTATAGAGTTATGGAATGGGAATTGGAATCCTAGTAGGATACGAAGTAATTAAACTTAGAATCCTACAAGAACTCTAATTAATTAATTTATCCTCTTAGGAATAGGATTTTAATCATATACTAATTCTAATAGTTTTAGGAATCGTGCATGAACACAAACTCACACACACACGGCAGCCACGATGGGCCGCCCATGCGTGTGCGTGCGAGCAGCAGCCCACGCAGCGAGGCCATGGCCTTGGCGCGCGCTGGGCCTGCCTTGCGGTGGGCCTGGGCGCTGCCTTGGCTGGGCGCGCGTTTGGCTGGGCGCGCGTTTGGCTTGCTGGGCGATGGCCCGACTTCGTGCTGGGCCTTCGTCCGGCAGGCCTCGTCCGATGCTAATTCGTACGATACGATTCCGATTAAATTCCCGGTTCCGGAATTCATTTCCGATACGAACAATATTTAATATTTCCGATTCCGGAATCAATTTCCGTTTCGAACAAATATTTAATATTTCCGTTTCCGGAATTATTTTCCGATTCCGATAATATTTCCGATTCTGACAATATTTCCGTTTCCGGCAATATTTCCGATTCTGGTAATATTTCCATTTCCGATAATATTTTCCGATACGTATCATGTTTCCGTTTCCGGCAACATCTACGACTTGGATAATATTTATATTTCCGATACGATCCATATTTCCGTTTCCGGCAATATCATCGTTTCCGGAGTATTCATTTCTTGCCTGTGACGATCTCAGCTCCCACTAAAACCAAGATCCGTCGATTCCGAATATCCATAGATGGAGTATCTAATGCCATTAAATACTTGATCCGTTTACGTACTATTTGTGTGACCCTACGGGTTCAGTCAAGAGTAAGCTGTGGATTAATATCATTAATTCCACTTGAACTGAAGCGGCCTCTAGCTAGGCATTCAGCTCACTTGATCTCACTGAATTATTAACTTGTTAATTAATACTGAACCGTATTTATTAGACTTAACATAGAATGCATACTTGGACCAAGGGCATTATTTCCTTCAGTCTCCCACTTGTCCTTAGGGACAAGTGTGCATTTCCTAACTCCTTTGTCGCTCGATGCTTGCTCTTGAACATAAGGTAAGAGTTGTCATCCTTATTATGTCCAGAGGTGTTCCTCGGTTTCAGAGTTCAACTGATCAAATAAACAGATAATCATAGCCTATGATTCATCCGAGCACGGCCATGCATTTCACAGTTTCTAGCTCTCCGAGTGGCCTTGTACAACTTTTAAGCATCTCATCCCGATTTATGGGAGGACAATCCCAATCTTGCGATCTTGAGATTAGACTTCGTTTGATAGGTGATTACCTGAGCGTTGCCTTTATAGCCTCCTTTTACGGTGCGACGGTTGGTCAACGTCAAAGCAACCAGTTCTCAAACAAGTAATCTCAAATCACTCAGGTATTGAGGATTTAGTGTCTAATAATTTAATGAAATTTACTTATGACAGACTTTCATCTCTTACAGTAAAGTTTCATAGGTCTTGTCCGATACTAGTCTTCCCAAAGTAAGTATCTATGCAAATGATTATGACATTGCCATGTCCACATAGTTCAAGAAACATAACTACTAGTCATCTTGCATTCTAGTCGTCTAACGTTTTCTATGCGTCCAATTTTATAGAAAACTCCGACTAGGGACCATTTTCAACCTTTGACATTCAAGTTCACTTGATAGACATTTCTTAGTCACAGGACTGGTCCTGACAGTCTATCTTGAATATATCGTCAAATTGAAGGGACTCATCATTTAATAAACCACAAATTAAATGGAAAAATGAACTCTTTTCATTTATTGTGAATGATTAACCAATAATGTTTTACAAAGATTTAAACTCTAAAACTTCAAAACATTAAACAGAGACATCAAAGCCATTCTCCAATATGCTTGATTCCCATAGCTGCAGTGTGCGAGTTGTGCTTCGCCTGCGGCAGAGGTTTAGTTAATGGATCTGATATGTTGTCATCAGTTCCAATTTTGCTTATCTCGACTTCTTTTCTTTCAACGAACTCTCGTAGAAGGTGAAATCTACGAAGTACATGCTTGACTCTCTGGTGGTGTCTAGGCTCTTTTGCCTGTGCAATAGCTCCGTTATTGTCACAATACAGGGCTATTGGTCCTTTAATGGAGGGGACTACACCAAGTTCACCTATGAACTTCCTTAGCCATATAGCTTCCTTTGCTGCTTCATGTGCAGCAATGTACTCCGCTTCAGTTGTAGAATCCGCAATGGTGCTTTGCTTAGCACTTTTCCAGCTTACTGCTCCTACGTTGAGGCAGAAGACAAACCCAGACTGTGATCTGAAATCATCTTTGTCGGTTTGGAAACTTGCGTCCGTATAGCCTTTAACAATTAATTCATCATCTCCACCATAGACCAGGAAGTCATCTTTGTGCCTTTTCAGGTACTTCAGAATGTTCTTGGCAGCAGTCCAATGCGCCTCTCCTGGGTCTGACTGGTATCTGCTCGTAGCACTGAGTGCGTACGCAACATCCGGGCGTGTACATATCATAGCATACATTATTGAACCAATCAATGATGCATATGGAATCCCATTCATTCGTCTACGCTCATCAAGTGTTTTTGGGCACTGAGTCTTGCTTAGAGTCATTCCATGAGACATGGGTAGGTAGCCTCGCTTGGAGTCCGCCATCTTGAACCTATCAAGCACCTTATAGATATAAGTGCTTTGACTAAGTCCAATCATCCTTTTAGATCTATCTCTGTAAATCTTGATGCCCAATATGTACTGTGCTTCTCCTAGATCCTTCATCGAAAAACATTTCCCAAGCCAAATCTTGACAGAGTTCAACATAGGAATGTCATTTCCGATAAGTAATATGTCGTCGACATATAATACTAGGAAAGCAATTTTGCTCCCACTGACCTTCTTGTATACACAAGATTCGTCTGCGTTCTTGATGAAACCAAAGTCACTGACTGCTTCATCAAAACGTATATTCCAGCTCCTGGATGCCTGCTTCAATCCGTAGATTGACTTCTTTAGCTTGCATACCTTTTTAGCATTCTTTGGATCCTCAAAACCTTCAGGTTGTGTCATAAACACAGTTTCTGTTAAAACGCCGTTTAAGAAAGCAGTTTTGACATCCATCTGCCATATTTCGTAATCGTAATATGCAGCGATTGCTAACATTATCCGAATAGACTTTAGCATTGCAACTGGTGAAAAGGTTTCATCGTAATCCACACCGTGGACTTGCCTGTAACCTTTTGCAACCAATCTAGCTTTGAAAACTTCAAGTTTCCCATCCTTGTCCTTTTTCAGTTTGAAAACCCATTTGCTTCCAATGGCTTGGTAGCCATCTGGCAAATCGACCAAATCCCATACTTGGTTTTCAGACATGGAGTCTAATTCAGATTGCATGGCTTCTTGCCACTGCTTGGAGCTAGGGCTCGTCATAGCTTGTTTGTAAGTCGCAGGTTCATCACTTTCAAGTAATAGAACGTCATAGCTCTCGTTCGTCAAAATACCTAAGTACCTTTCCGGTTGAGATCTATATCTTTGCGATCTACGCGGGGTAACATTTCTAGATTGACCATGATTCTCACCAGATTCTTCTAAAGATCTCTGAGTTTCATCATGAATGTCATCTTGAGCATTCTCTAGAGTTTGTTGTTCGACTCGAATTTCTTCGAGGTCTACTTTTCTCCCACTTGTAATTTTGGAAATGTGATCTTTCTCCAAAAAGACACCATCTCGAGCAACAAATACCTTGTTCTCAGATGTATTGTAGAAGTAATACCCCTTTGTTTCCTTTGGATAGCCCACAAGGATACATTTGTCAGATTTTGGATGAAGTTTGTCTGAAATTAATCGTTTGACGTATACTTCACATCCCCAAATCTTAAGAAAAGACACATTTGGAGGCTTTCCAAACCATAATTCGTATGGAGTCTTTTCGACAGCTTTAGACGGAGCTCTATTTATAGTGAGTGCAGCTGTATTTAGTGCATGTCCCCAAAATTCTAATGGAAGTTCGGCCTGACCCATCATTGACCTGACCATGTCTAGCAAGGTTCTGTTCCTCCGTTCCGACACACCGTTCCATTGTGGTGTTCCAGGAGGAGTCAATTCTGATAGAATTCCACATTCTTTCAGATGGTCATCAAATTCATAGCTCAGATATTCACCGCCTCTATCAGACCGCAGTGCCTTAATCTTCTTGCCTAATTGATTCTCTACTTCACTCTGAAATTCCTTGAATTTGTCAAAGGATTCAGACTTATGCTTCATTAGGTAGACATAACCATACCTACTGAAGTCATCAGTGAAAGTGATAAAGTAGCTGAAACCACCTCTAGCATTTGTACTCATTGGTCCACATACATCTGTATGGATTAAACCCAATAGTTCATTTGCTCTTTCTCCAACTTTAGAGAAAGGTTGCTTTGTCATTTTGCCAAGTAAACATGATTCGCATTTACCATAATCCTCTAAGTCAAATGGTTCTAGAATTCCTTCCTTTTGAAGTCTTTCTAAGCGTTTCAAGTTTATATGGCCTAATCGATAATGCCACAGATAGGTGAGATCTGAATCATCCTTTTTGGCCTTTTTGGTATTTATGTTATATACTTGTTTGTCGTGATCTAATAAATAAAGTCCATTGACTAATCTAGCAGATCCATAAAACATCTCTTTAAAATAAAACAAACAACTATTGTCTTTTATTAAAAAGGTAAATCCCTTAGCATCTAAGCAAGAAACTGAAATGATGTTTTTAGTAAGACTTGGAACATGGAAACATTCTTCCAGTTCCAAAACTAGCCCGGAGGGCAACGACAAATAGTAAGTTCCTACAGCTAATGCAGCAATCCGTGCTCCATTTCCCACTCGTAGGTCGACTTCACCCTTGCTTAACTTTCTACTTTTTCTTAGTCCCTGTGGATTGGAACATAAGTGTGAGCCACAACCTGTATCTAATACCCAAGAAGTTGAATTAGCAAGTATACAGTCTATAACGAAAATACCTGAAGATGGAACGACTGTTCCGTTCTTCTGATCTTCCTTTAGCTTCAAGCAATCTCTCTTCCAATGCCCCTTCTTCTTGCAGTAGAAGCATTCGGATTCAGAAGTGGGTTGACTGACCTTCCTCTTTACAGATTTGGCGCCAGTTTGCTTAGTTGGGCTGGCCTTGTTGCCACCTTTCTTAGCATTCCTCTTCTTTCCAAATTTCTTGAACTTGCCCCCACGCACCATAAGCACATCCTGCTTATCACTTTTGAGCGTCTTTTCAGCGGTCTTCAGCATACCGTGAAGCTCAGTGAGCGTTTTTTCCAGACTATTCATACTGTAGTTCAGTTTGAACTGATCATACCCACTATGAAGAGAATGGAGGATGGTGTCTATAGCCATTTCCTGAGAAAATTGCTGATCCAGCCGACTCATATTCTCAATGAGTCCAATCATTTTGAGAACATGTGGACTTACGGCTCGCCTTTCTTAAGCTTGGTCTCAAGAATTTGCCTATGAGTCTCGAATCTTTCGACTCGAGCCAGATCTTGGAACATGTTCTTCAAATCACTGATGATTGTGAAAGCATCTGAGTTGATGAACGTTTTCTGCAGATCCGCACTCATGGTGGCGAGCATTAGACATTTCACATCCTTGTTGGCATCAATCCAACGATTGAGGGCTGCCTGAGTGACCCCGTCGCCTGCGGCTTCGGGCATCGCCTCATCTAGGACATACTCCTTTTCTTCCTGCATAAGAACTATTTGCAAGTTCCTTTGCCAGTCAAGGAAGTTTTTCCCGTTCAACTTCTCCTTTTCGAGAATTGATCGAATGTTGAATGAATTGTTGTTTGCCATATTAAAACTACAATTGAAAAGAATAAACAAATAAATAACCATTCACAGTTTCTCTTAATAAACTTAAATTCTAGCATACATGCATAATTCAATGTTTATTAAGCATTTTATTCAAGTTATGTGTTCCGGCAGGTGTGAATAAAATGATTCCAAGATCCTAAAATCATTGAAGAACTAAGCACAGTTTGTCGACTTAATCCTAGAACATCTTAGGTAAGCAAAAGCCTTTTGCTAATAGTCTAGAAACTATTCTTGGTTGATAGGTACGTCTAAGAACTTATTAGGTAAACCTATCGATTTTGCCACGACATAAAAGGACTCCTTACTTATATCGTTGAGTTTCACCAAAACTAACATGTACTCACAATTATTTGTGTACCTTGCCCCTTTAGGACCAATAAGTAACACCTCGCTGAGCGAAAACTATTACTAGATTGATGTAAAGGATATCCAAGCAAGTGTATATTTTGGCATGGCACCTTTTAACTCAATTTTTAAGTTTGGAACTTAAGGCTCTTACTATGTTGGTTAGATTTTAAGTGAACTAAAATCCTTAATCATGCAACATAATCAAGCCATAATCTCATGCATAATTAAGACATATTTAAAGCAATAAATAACTTAAAGCATGCATAAGATAAATGTGATCTAGTATGGCCCGACTTCATCTTGAAGCTTTGACTTCAAAGTCCGTCTTGAAAATCTCCGTGGGAGGCACCATTTTCTTCAAATAGGATAAGCTATAACTAATTACAACTATTTGATGGTACGCAGACCATATTTGAATTGAAAAATAACTTTGGTACTTTAGACCAATTACATTCAAATTAATGGTACGCAGACCATATTTTCTATCCTATTTGGGCCATACTAGTCACTTCATAACCTGCAAAACAGTACATATACAATATATACCATTCACCCATTCATTATCATGAATGGCCCACATAGCTGGTTCGTAAAACACATTATGCATCACGTAAACATTTGCAGCAATTAATCAAGGGCACCAATAATCTACCAATTATTCAGTCCTTATTAATTCTAATCAAGTTGTTTTAACCTTAAGAATTTGTAGACCTAATCAAGAGTTTATGACTAAAAAGGGCTCCCACTTAAACCAATAAATTCATATGCTTTACTAATTTTAAACATAAAAATGTATTTCTAGTATAACCGGAAACATACAAATTTAATTAAAATTTAAAGCTCATATAAATTTATAATTGAATCCAAAAAGTTTAATTTAATTTCAGTCGTATTTAAATTAATTCATGATTTTAATTTTAGTAAAATAATTAGAATAAATAAAATTTATTATAATTAGAATATTCAAAATTAAAATCCAAGAAAATAATTTAAATTATTAATTTTAAAATTAATTAAAATTACGTAAACTGAAAAATTTCAAATTAAACATTCAAAACGATCTAATCGCAACGCAAACACCCTACGCATTGCACGCCCATGGGCCGCACGCACACAGCCATCGCTGGCCATGTGCGCGCAGCCCATGCGCTCGTCGCATAGCTGCTGCATCTCCATCGCAAGCCATCGCACGCTGTGGTGCTTGCTGCGCGCGCGCCAGCGCTCGACGCACACGAGCCATCGCTCGCTGTGCGCGCTCGCCAGCGCACGCTGCGCGCGCTCCATCGCTCGCTGTGCGCGCGAGCCATCGCTCGCTGTGCGCGCGAGCCATCGCTCGCTGTGCGCGCGAGCCATCGCTCGCTGTGCGCGAGCAATTGCGCGCGTTCAACACTGGGCGCCGCGCTCGTGGCACGCGAGCTTGCGCTCGCTGCGCGCGCTTGCGCGAGGTAGTGCGCGTTGTGGTGCAGCTTGCTTGCTGCCCACACGCGACTGCCATGGGTTGCCTTTCGCCCATGCCCATACGTCCATAGTTCGTGGCCCACGACACAAGGCAGGGCTGCTGCCTTGTGCTCGTGCACCATGCCTTGCTCATTGTATTCGTGCCGCACGGGCGACGAGCTCCCTTGCTCGTCGTCGCATGCCCGCACTATACAACACCCCTTAAGGGTAACACGAAGCGTCCATTGCTTTGTGCGTGCAAGTTATATGAACGAATCGCAAAAAAAAAATTAAAATTTATATTTAAAATTAATGACAAATTAATAAATAATATTAATTTCATAATTTTAGGGCGAAAAATCGAAAATTTATTATTCAATTGATTTCCGATTATTATGGATTCAAGCCTAGGTCATAAAAAAATTTAAAATTTATCATAAATTTACAATTTTTATGGTGGTTTTTAATCATAGGTTTCTAATTAAATTATAATTAATTATGAAAATCAAATTAATTCTAAATTATTCTAATTTTCAACAAATTAATCATAATTACAAATTAGATTGCATAATTAACAAGGCTAGGCATTCAAACTTGTTAAACATATACAGTAGGTCAATCAAAAATTCAAGATTTATCAACAAGAATCGCAAATATTTAATTTAACATCTTAAATTTACGAAATTTTGCATTCGAAAAACTAAAACCTTCGAAAAGTCATAGTTAAGCTTCGAATTTGAGAATTCTGGGTTCGGTAGAAAAAAACTATTTTTGTCAAAATTTTAGAATTCCTTTTACATGCGGAATTGACATAAAAATCACTCGATTTGGATGAGTAACGAAGAAACTGCCGAAAAAACTGCGTACGTATAATTAAATAAACGCAATTTGCAATTAATTAACAATTACGAAAATTAATCACCCCTTTTAATTCATGCAAATTTGTAATATTTAACCATGTTCATGCAATTTAGATTATGAAAATAATAAGGGGCTCGTGATACCACTGTTAGGTTATGATACATATGATAATACATAAATCATGCGGAAACAACCATTAAGCCAGGAATACATATTATTTACACATAATCATATAGCATAATTTAGATGCATACTCTTTGTTGCGTGCCTTCCCTAGCTGCGCCTGAACCGAACAAGAACAAGTCTTTTAGGACTCCAAGTGTCGTCCCTCCGTAGATAGTCCACAGCACGTCCGGATCCGCCTTAAGATTGACCAACTAGAATCGCCCTTAAGGTACTAGAATTTTCGGCACTCTTAGGTAAGAAATATGGCTGAATTTTTCTCTCAAAACTCACTTTGAATACTTGAATTAATCTCTGAAAATATGTGACCCTAGGCACGTATTTATAGAGTTATGGAATGGGAATTGGAATCCTAGTAGGATACGAATTAATTAAACTTAGAATCCTACAAGAACTCTAATTAATTAATTTATCCTCTTAGGAATAGGATTTTAATCATATACTAATTCTAATAGTTTTAGGAATCGTGCATGAACACAAACTCACACACACACGGCAGCCACGATGGGCCGCCCATGCGTGTGCGTGCGAGCAGCAGCCCACGCAGCGAGGCCATGGCCTTGGCGCGCGCTGGGCCTGCCTTGCGGTGGGCCTGGGCGCTGCCTTGGCTGGGCGCGCGTTTGGCTGGGCGCGCGTTTGGCTTGCTGGGCGATGGCCCGACTTCGTGCTGGGCCTTCGTCCGGCAGGCCTCGTCCGATGCTAATTCGTACGATACGATTCCGATTAAATTCCCGGTTCCGGAATTCATTTCCGATACGAACAATATTTAATATTTCCGATTCCGGAATCAATTTCCGTTTCGAACAAATATTTAATATTTCCGTTTCCGGAATTATTTTCCGATTCCGATAATATTTCCGATTCTGACAATATTTCCGTTTCCGGCAATATTTTCGATTCTGGTAATATTTCCATTTCCGATAATATTTTCCGATACGTATCATGTTTCCGTTTCCGGCAACATCTACGACTTGGATAATATTTATATTTCCGATACGATCCATATTTCCGTTTCCGGCAATATCATCGTTTCCGGAGTATTCATTTCTTGCCTGTGACAATCTCAGCTCCCACTGAAACCAAGATCCGTCGATTCCGAATATCCATAGATGGAGTATCTAATGCCATTAAATACTTGATCCGTTTACGTACTATTTGTGTGACCCTACGGGTTCAGTCAAGAGTAAGCTGTGGATTAATATCATTAATTCCACTTGAACTGAAGCGGCCTCTAGCTAGGCATTCAGCTCACTTGATCTCACTGAATTATTAACTTGTTAATTAATACTGAACCGCATTTATTAGACTTAACATAGAATGCATACTTGGACCAAGGGCATTATTTCCTTCAATACGATGTTCTAAATTAAAATTACATCAACATTAAAGTGCCCTAACAGCATTTGCCAAAAAATCAAAAGCCAGCCGCCAAAAAATAAAAATCCTAACAAGTATGAGGCCGACTGGGAAAAGAAGAAGATCCGCAAGAGGAGGGAGGTGATGACTGCCGAAACCGTCAAACGGCATGCTCATCATCAGACCAATAGGCTGCTTCCGGAACATCCAAAGGAGGCAGGGTCCTCTGATTAGCATTGCAAATCACCGCCTCGGGTAGCTCCTGAGGCTCAAAGCCGGTAGCAACCTTATACAGCTCTTTCTCCTCATAACCATCCTCAAACTCTTGCCAACCATCCTCGTCCAGCTTCTTCACATGGCAAACGACCCGATGCGCAGCACACCAACCGCTGTTATGGCGCAGAGTCAGAATGTCATTAAACCAGTCAGACTGAAGAAGTTTATCAACAGCCTTCTTGGCGGCAGATTTCTTCACTCCCGGCAAGCTTTCATTAACACTCGTCAGCTGTTGATTCAAGCCGTCTGCCCTCTCAGTCCTGCAACCTAGGCTCAATATCCTTGAGCCGTTTATTAGCCGCCTCCAAATCAGAAGCCGCAGTATCCAACTTCTTCCTGCTGTCTTCCAGCAAAGACTCAGCATCCTCAGCCCGCTTCCTTAAGTCGGCCATATCAATGTTGTTCTGAGTCAGCTGCAGCTGATTCCAGCGATAAACATAGTACAAGTCCATGCTGGACTGAACGGCCTGAACATAAAACAAGGAAGGGAATCAAAACGGCCCTCAACCGAAAGAACATATTTCAAATAAAAAATATATATATAATAAATGTATATACAAAAAACAAGATAACATACCTTGTAGAGGTCATTAAAGTGTTGAGCAGCAGGGGCATCAATCTGACCTTGTGGCCTGTCAGCAGGCGTTATCAAATCTTTAAAAGAACGGTAGCCTAAGTCACCACCGTCCTTAGCTGAGTCAGTAGCCACCGACTCCCCACACAACAAGTCAATGGTGGGATAAAATTGATCGGTAGGTTCGCCGCCAGGAGTCTCGAACCATGACTTCATTTGCGGCGGAATTTTGAAAGGAGTATCCTCGATCCAACCACCGGTGCGGAGGGGTAGGTGATAATTCAGCCTAGAATCCCCAGACTTGTTCTCGCTGTGACTAACAGGAGGCATACTAGAATTACCACCAGTAACAGCAGCAGAAGTAGCTTGGCGGTGGAAGTCCTCAACAAAGCCGCCGACAGGACCCTCGTCCAAAATCTCAATAGAAGCTTGAGGAGACGGCTGCACCTGAAGGGTGGTATCAGTAGTTTTCTTGGCGGCAGACTCCAAGACAGGCTCATTCGTCTCAAAATCGGCGAGAACATCATCCTCACCGGTGGCCTTTGCCCTCTTAGTCGGATTAGACCGGCTAGAATTAAGAGACGACCTTTTTCGGCGGGTTCCACCTCGGCCTGTAGGATTGGATTGCATTGTGGATGAGGGCGGAGCTTGAGAAACAACAACAGAGGAGGATTTGGATTTGCAGGCGGCACCCACGCGATTCTTCGCAACTGTGGTAGTAGAGCGACGAGAGGAAGCTCGTGTCGAATACGTTGATATTGTGTCGTATTTAGCTTTAGGTTGAGGAGGCTGCGTGCACACAGGTCTCCAATTCTCGTCAAAACCAAGAAGTTCTCTATCCAAGGTTTTCGTACCTGAAAAAGACGATAAAGGAATTAATACCGGAAAGACACTTGTACAAAATAAAGGAAAAAATGAGTATTTTCAGCCGGGAAAATCAACTAATGGTGTGTTTACCAAAGCAATGAGTATTGCATAAGCCGACAGAAGACAACGGTTGGCTACCCAAAATATAATAGGCATCACTACAAGAAAACATGCATTTAGTGACGGAAAAATCAGTCACTAAACATCAAAATTCAGTCGCAAAACGTCTTTAGCGACGGATTTGTGACTGATTTGATCCGTCGCTAAAGACCTGGTCGCAAAATTTTAACTGTCTCAGTTTTACGACCGACAATATTATCAGTCACCAAATGGTAACCACTAAATCTGTGCTTTTTTTATGACTGATTAGTAATCATCGCTATTTTGTGACCGAATTTTCTAGTTACTATGTAGCGACCGACACTTTATTAGTGCCTAATTTGTGATGGTTATTTCGTGACAATATAGTGACCGTATTACGCAGTCACAAACTACCGACCACCAATTTCGCGGCAATTTAGTGACCGTATCATGTGGTCACAAATTAACAACCAACGATCTCGTGACAATTTAGTAACTGTATCATATAGTGACAAATTAACAACAACGTTTAAGAAGTCGCTAAATTAGTACGAATTGGTACTGGCTAATTCCGTCGTAGTTTAGTGACTAAGTGATTTTAGTCGCTAAATTGGTACTAAATGTGTTAACTAAAAAAGTCAGTTGCAAATTAGCCACTTTTTTAATTTATTGGTGACGAAGAATTTTTAGGATAATAATATTTGCAATATATATTACTCTATATAACCCAATGAATTCTACTTTTTGTTGTGAAAAAATCATTGTATTAAACTCAAAGAAAATGGTGTTTGTACAAGCGAAAACAAACAAACACCTAGAGAACGACACCTTGAAAGCCATAAAGGTAATACAACTCTTAGCAAAGTTAACCATAGTCAATTATGGTAAAAAAAATGCTTGAGCTCAAACAGAAAAGATAAGGTCTTCAACTACTATGAAAACATATAAAGTCTTCAACAGCTACTATGAATTCCCTACTTCCCTGCAACTTTAATTTGGCTTAAAATCTCTATGGAATTGCTTTAATTTGGCTAACTGAGCAAATTAAAAGCTGTTAGGATAGAGCTTCACACCCTCCTTAACAGGGCATGCTAATGTACTTGTGCTTAGATTGAATCAATTCAAGAAAGTAAATTGGCCACTCTTGAATGTTGTTTCTTCCGCCACCAGTTGCCTTCTTCTTTCAGCTGCAAAGTACAAAGCTAACAACCAGTATAAGGCTGTAGTAGTGTGAATGGAGTGTATAAAGCTGAAATCCCCATCCTTATACTTTAAAGGTTCACTGTTTTCATAAAGTACAACAGAAATTAACTTTAGCATACTGATTGAGAGGTAAGAACAGTTTAAAAGTTTGACAACTTGAAGAGGCCTTACCATATGCAAAGAAAATTTTGAGAAACTCCATAGATCGAGAAGCTAGACTTCCTGAAACAAATAGAGAGATATTTTTCACAGTTGGAACTGAGAGCTTTGGCCAGATCTTTAGAGTTTGTCGTTGTTTTAACCCTCCTGTTCTGAACTCGGCATTTGGTCCTGTTAAAAAATTTGTGTGCTCTCAAATTCATTAGGGTAACTATGATGAAAAGTTACCAGTTAAAAAATTTTCATGGGTAACTGAAAGTATACCAACTGTATTAGCACCGAACAGACTAAAGGGAACATATTAGCAACTGTATCATCTCCTGCAAAGAGAACAATACAGACCTGCAAATGCACCAAAAAAACCCACTAAATTAACCTCAAATCATGATGCGTAGGGCCACTACTGCACTTGTGTCACTACTGCTATTATGTAATTAAGAACACCTAGAGACTATAAGCTTTAACCCAAGAGCCATAGATAGAATTGTCATCATATTGTTCTTGATAAGATGTCCTGCTACCAACTTGAATTTAAATCAGGTAAAATCTTGTATGTTTGATATGCTTTGTATTTGGTTGTTTATTAATAAAAATGATTAATAACATTATTGTCCAATCAAAACTAAGCAACAGAGAACATGGTAAGTGGTTATACCTTTGATCCATGTGAAGTCTTTGGTTGACATAAAGAGGCACAAGCAAGTAGAATCGTGCAGAGTTCCCAAAAGAAGTCCCTGAAGAGTGTATCAGGCAATAGCTGCCCATAATATGAAGATGCATATAGAAAGATAATTGAAGATACTTGCAATAAAATAAATGGTACAACTTACAAGTATATTCCTCATAACCTTTTTTTGTCATAAGAGTGGGAGCCTATCTATCTAGTAAAGTGTCAAGGGAGTGATTCTAGAGACCTGTCGGTTCCCATTTGCGTCTATCAACATTTTTTCTTCCTCAGCTTTGTTCCTAAAAGAAACTAGACCATTATGTTCCATAACAAACTAATAATTGCAGTGTTGTAGACGTGTAAATGAAGTGAAAAGAATTCTAGAATAAATATCATGAACTTTATATGCACGTTAGCCAGCAGCAACGAACTCAAATGCATAATCAATAGAGGCACAACCCAGCACTTACTGAATGATCAACCAAGGGGCGCATACTGTTACAAATTCCTTAACAACAAGTGAAGTAGTTTTCCAATCCAGAAAGGATTTGTGGTTAGAGCTTCACCAACTGATTGACTGTAGTCTTTAGCATAAAAATAAGAAAATATTACTAAGAAACACAATATGATTCTTTAAAACCTAAAGTTAGAAACTACCCCATCAAACGTCGTTAGAAAGACTGGGATGGGTTCCTATGTAACATCAACCCCGACAAACTGGCAAAAGTCAGAGATACCAGGAAGTCTTTCCTGAAGTACCTCCGGTGGCAGGTAATCTAAATGTTACTAGTATCAATTATGGATTTTAGATGACTATCTATACGGATTAGCTATCAGAATTCAAAACACTTACAACTGATGCTACAAATATCAGTATAAGTCTATATGAGCCCCATGAGTGTCAAAAAATTGTTGCAGTTAGATACCTGTTAATTACAATTTCCAGCAGAGCCCAATAGAAAAATCACAACAAATAAAGATGGAAATTAGTTCTTGGCTACTGTGGCTAGGAACTATACTCAAAGCTTTGAAAAGGATAATGCAATAATGCCAAGACAAATTGAACCAAACCAACATGTTGGGACTTCTACTTTATTGGAGGAATAGAACCTAGCAAACTCGGGATAACACTACATGTAGCTAACTGAATGGGAAAAGAACCGAGCTAATCAAAATTATTCCACAGAATGGTAATGCCAACATAATTGCAATGGCCTTTACTTGAAAAATTCAGATCAAAACAAAATCCCATATTTCTAACTCACAAATTCACTAACTTATCAACTGATAAAATAGGTAAGTTTAAATAAAATCAGATGCTAAATTTTTAAGTACAAAGCTCATCAATATATACACTCAAGAATTGGACCTTGGCTATTTACATAGTTTCATTGTAACATGATGGATAATTAATCAAGAAAAACTCCTTCTGTTTTAACAAATAAAAGAAAATAACGAGATATTGAATCAAAGCTATGTTCCATATCTTACCTCTGTATCATCCATGTAAATCGCATATGACGTGATTGAATTTGACATCTTTTTCTTCCCCCTGTTACAAGCCCACATATATGTGAAACACCATCAAACAAGCTAATGAGTCAACATAAAACCAACCAATGGTGATACACGCTGATACAAACAAGGCTGTATAGAAGCATACCAGGATGTCAGAACCTGCATAACATTATAACACCAACAACAAAAAAAATATTCAGGGAAATTTGTCCGTCAGACACAAACTTTATTTAACATATACTACATAATAAGAATGTCAGTTTCTACATTATAGATGCCACACTCTAATTTAATTTAAGTTAAAAGCTTTACTTTATTATATTATTAACAATAAATTCATCTTTCAAATCATTCATGTAAATAGTCATTAAGTATATTCAACAGAATTCTTTTACTATCCAACACTAAACATTGGGTCCAGTTTTGCAATTTTGACATAAAACAAAGTTGTATTCTTTCTGTATCAATTTCCAGACCCATACCACCAGGTCTAGCAGCCTCATTCCTGTTTCAAACCGATACCAGAATGCTAACCAAACACCCCCTAAGTCAATAAAAGTCACAAGATTGCAGAATTGTACAAGAGATAATATAACCAACCATCACAAAATGACAATAACGACAAAGAAATTACTTGAGTGAGAGCTGCTATATGTTAAAGCAACCTAATCCAAGGCATACAACAAAATAGAGCAAAAGAAAAAAGAAAAGCATCAAAACCAACTAAGCCAAGGCATAACTATATGTTCAGTTTGTCTGGTTAAAGGAACTTCGACTCTCGTATTTGGGTCTAATTGCTACTGAAAACAAAACTAGTTGAAAATCATATATTCCTATTCTATCCGATTAGTTAAGATTAGTGAAATTAATACTAGTTGAAAACCCTCTATTCCTATTCTATACAATTTTAAATTTTAATTATGCAGCCAAAAATTAAATAATCTTGAATGCCGGTTACTTCAATAAATTAAAGAGCCTCATACTCCCGAATTTTGATTAATTCTCCCAGTTGAATAAACCCAAAAATTCAATGAATATCCTTACCCAGATTAAATTAGTGAGAATAACAACCAACAATAACAACAAGAATAACAAGAACATGGTCGAAATCATAGAGAAATTAATCCTAACATCCAATTGATCAGTTTACAAATAACTACAGCAAAATTATAAGAAAGATGACAGTACCTGAATTTCAATGCGTGAGTTATTCTTCGTATCGGTGCCGCCTGCTCGGAGTGATTTTTTGTGCTTTCTTTGAATAATTTTGGGAATAGATGCGTAGAAGGAGAGAGATAGAGTAATTGAGGGAAGATAATAAAACCTAATTGCAGTTTCATAACCTGATAAATGCAAATATTGAGAGAGTTTTTGGAGGGAAAAAATTGGTGGTTTCTCTCTCAGAATCGTGGAGAAGATTACGGGAGATCTCCAACTGAATGTGGAGAAGAATACGGGAGATGAGCTTTTTTTTTACTTCCTTGCTTGAGTAGGAGTGCCAAAGAAGGAAGATGAGTTAGCGGAAGTTGGGTGGGTTAGCATTGATCTGTTTGTTTCCGATGAGTGATTGCGTTCCACCTTCAAGGAAACTTTGCTTGTTTCCTTTTTATTTTTAATTTTAAAAAAATCAAGTGCTACCCTTTTTGGAAATATGTTGAGTAGTTTTTAAGAGAATAGTTATCAAATACCTTGGTTTTGGTCTTCAACCTAATAAAATATAATATTTTTTCATTTCTCTCTCCCCAACACCAAACTCAACACCAACAACATTTAACAACATTTATCAAACACCAAAAATTCATATCTCTCCTACATCACCCTTACCCCACCTACATTTATATCTCATGATATTGTTATGGATAAGTATATATAATCAAATTATTAGTGGCATAATTAATCGTTATTAATTAAGTTAGTGACATATTAATTGTTTATTAATTAAATTTTATAATCGGCTAATAAATATTTAATTAAAAATTAAACTAAGTAAAACTTCACTTGTTAAGGTATATAATTTATATTAATAATAAACTTAACTTGTTACCTAAAAACTCGATCATTACAACCCTAAAATAAGTGGTATTGCATACTACTAACATATAACTAATGAATCACTAGTTTGTCTACATTTTTGCCATACATTTTCAATAAGGTCTTCCTTGAAAGATTTGTGTACTTCATAATCACACACTCGAGCTCTATTGGCCATATATGTTGATAAACTTGCAATGCGCGGTTTGGGTAATATTCAAAAGGTTCATCGATGTTCATCCTATTTTGCCTTAGCCTTGTACTAGTTGAAGGTTCTGCTTGTTGTTCCTCATATTGTGTTGGATCATAGTAGAGTACTAGAGTGCATATTTATTAAACAACAAAAAATGAGTTGTTAGCCATTGTTTAAGTTTTTGTTAACAACAAAAAAATTAAACAAGAGAGAAGAAAATAAAGATTTTTTTTGATCTAAAATGGATCAATATTAGTGTCTATTTGTAGAGCATAAAAAAATAAAAACATTTATAATTTTTTTTTTTTTGAGTTGTAATATTTTTATTTTATGGACATTGTAAATTTGCAATAGGTATGTATTTTTAACACAACAAATCTATGTCATAAATCACATTGCAATTTTAAAAAGAAAAATAGATAACCAATAATTTTGGTCCCCATAGGACACATGTCAATATCTCCAAGCAAGACTTTGATTTTCCATTTGGTGTTCATGAACACCAAATTTTGTTTGGTTTCATTATCTCTCTAACTTTCTCACTCATCTCTCTACTCTTTTATTATTTTTTATTCACTTCTCTCTCCTAAACACCAAACCAAGGTGTTTGATAACTATGGTCTAAGGGGTTTGACTATCTGTGAAGTTCGTATTTGATTATTTCTTATTGTTACTTTATACTTTATAGTAATATTTTGTGTTAGCAATGGTCTTGATTTGACTCACATATCCTACCCGAAAAAAAATTTCTTTTGAAATTTATATTCCCTTCGGGTTCTTTATGTACCCAATTATTATAGTCTCGTGTTTATATGATAAAAAGAGGTAGTTAAATAATGGACAATAGTGGGTAACGTAAGATATATGATAGAAATGTGTAATTATTATGGTAAAAGGAGTAACATGGTGAAATAAATATACGGAGTACTAAAAATAGAACAAAGTTTAAGTAGGTAGAACAAAGAAAACAAACCCCTTCTTAAAAGGTGATTAAATACGAGGTGGTATTTATGCCCATTTCTTACTTTAATGAAATAAATTGATCACTTGAATCAATTGTCATTTCACTTAAAAAAATAAGATAAACAATAATATATTAGGTTATGTAGCAAAAGATATACTCCCTCTATCCCTTAATACTCGCACTGGTTTGACCGGTGCGGAGTTTAAAACACTTGAATTGACTTATTAATTTAATGGGTGGCAGTTGATAATGGAGTATTTTTTTTTAATATAGTTAGTGGAAAATGTGTAAGGGGTAGTGGGAGTGTGAATTTTTAAATGATTTTTTTAGGGAGTGGGTTAGTAGGTAAGTGTGAGAAATAATATAATATTGGTAAAAATCTCCATTTATAGAAGCGGTGCAAGTATTAAGGAACGACCCGAATTGAAAAGGAACGCAATGCGAGTATTAAGAACGGAGGGAGTATTAGTTTAACATATATTCCTTAAGTATAAAAATATTATCTTGGTCTTAGATATTAAACAAAGAGTTTACCGAATGGAGGAATTACTTGTGAATACTTGCATATTAAAGAATTTTTGTAAAAAATTAACTTATATATTTCTGATGGTTTTATATATAAATCAACCTTACCAAGTAATACTTTCAAATTAATTACACATACTGATTAAATAGTTATGTTCAATAATCATAATCTATCAACTAGTTATACTTTCTAATCAAATAATCTCTACATTCCATAATGTTCCTCACTTTTTTATAATATGTGGTCTCCAATGCACTATTTTGACCATCTATAATTTTAATTTGACATTAGTAAAAATTACAAAAAATAATAAAAATTTAGAAATTTACATTGAAATAATTCCAATGAGATCCCACAAATTAATTTTCTAGGATTTATACTAATAATTAAACATAAAAAAGTTTGACCATATAAATGAATGATAATTAAACATGAGAAACATTATATTATGAAATGAAGGTTACATTTTATCATTATATAGTCATGTTTCTTAATGATAATATGACCAGAAGTCTTATGCGTAAGCGATCTCATAGGAGAACTAATATAAATAATTTAATTAAGGAGTTAAATATGATACTTCGAACTACACTATATATATATATATATATATATATATATATATATATATATATATATAAATTAACAAATAGCTTATATTTAAGAGTGAGTATATATAGATGTTTGGAAATTACTCCCTCCTTATTTAATTAAAAGATACATTTTGACCGACATTTAGTTATAGCTTAGAGAGCGAGTTAAATTTATTAAAATAAGATGAAAGTAAGATAGTAGGTGAATTTCTTTTAATTTCTTTCCAATATGTAAGAAAAAAATATAATCATGTGGGGTATTGTTTATTTCGTCTGGCCAGTATTTTAACAATATCAAAATTTTATACTTTTCCTAACATGTAATTAGAGATATTAACTCTACAAAATGTGCATTGGCAAGTGTACGTGCCCAAGGAAATGGAAAACTTTCAGGAACAGAGGAAGTACAAGATTACATATAGTTAACTTGCCGTGTCATACGTGTCAGGTTATGATTCATATGACAGTTCATAAATCATGCGGAAAAACCATAAAGCCAGGAAACATATTATTTACACATAATCATTTAGCATAGTTTAGATGCATACTCTTTGTTGCGTGCCTTCCCTAGCTGCGCCCGAACCGAACAAGAACAAGTCTTTAGGACTCCAAGTGTCGTCCCTCCGTAGATAGTCCACAGCACGTCCGGATCCGCCTTAAGATTGACCAACTAGAATCGCCCTTAAGGTTCTAATATTTTCGGTTAGGTAGGCAAGAATATTGGCTGATTTTTCTGCTTAAAAATCTTAGTTTTGAATACTTAAAACTTGTGTATAAATAATGACCCCTAGGCCTTTATTTATAGAGTTATGGAAAAGGAATCGTAATCCTAGTAGGATACGAATTAATTGAAATTAGAATCCTACATGAATTCTATTTAATTAATTTATCCAATTAGGAATAGGAATTTAATCATACACTAACTCTTGTAGATTTAGGAATCACGCATGAGCACAAACTCACACACACACGGCAGCCACAAGGGTTGCCCATGCGCGTGCGAGCAGCAGCCCACGCAGCGCGGCCCACGCATCCGTGGCCTTGGCGCGCGCTGGGCCTGCCTTGCGGTAGGCCTGGGCGCTGCCTTGGCTGGGCTTGTGGCGCGCATGCTTGCTGGGCGATGGCCCGGCTTCGTGCTGGGCCTTCGTCCGGCAGGCCTCGTCCGATGCTAATTCGTACGATACGCTTCCGATTAAATTTCCAGTTCCGGAATTTATTTCCGATACGAACAATATTTAATATTTCCGAATCCGGAATTAATTTCCGTTTCGAACAAATATTTAATATTTCCGTTTCCGGAATTATTTTCCGATTCCGGTAATATTTCCGATTCTGACAATATTTCCGTTTCCGGCAATATTTCCGATTCTGGTAATATTTCCATTTCCAATAATATTTTCCGATACGTACCATGTTTCCGTTTCCGGCAACATCTACGACTTGGATAATATTCATATTTCCGATACGATCCATATTTCCGTTTCCGGCAATATCATCGTTTCCGGAGTATTCATTTCTTGCCTGTGACGATCTTAGCTCCCACTGAAACCAAGATCCGTCGGTTCCGAATATTCATAGATGGAGTATTTAATGCCATTAAATACTTGATCCGTTTACGTACTATTTGTGTGACCCTACGGGTTCAGTCAAGAGTAAGCTGTGGATTAATATCATTAATTCCACTTGAACTGAAGCGGCCTCTAGCTAGGCATTCAGCTCACTTGATCTCACTGAATTATTAACTTGTCAATTAATACTGAACCGCATTTATTAGACTTAACATAGAATGCATACTTGGACCAAGGGCATTATTTCCTTCAGTCTCCCACTTGTCCTTAGGGACAAGTGTGCATTTCCTAATTCCTTTGTCGCTCGATGCTTGCTCTTGAACATAAGGTAAGAGTTGTCATCCTTATTATGTCCAGAGGTGTTCCTCGGTTTCAGAGTTCAACTGATCAAATAAACAGATAATCATAGCCTATGATTCATCCGAGCATGGCCATGCATTTCACAGTTTCTAGCTCTCCGAGTGGCCTTGTACAACTTTTAAGCATCTATCCCGATTTATGGGAGGACAATCCCAATCTTGTGATCTTGAGATTAGACTTCGTTTGATAGGTGATTACCTGAGCGTTGCCTTTATAGCCTCCTTTTACGGTGCGACGGTTGGTCAACGTCAAAGCAACCAGTTCTCAAACAAGTAATCTCAAATCACTCAGGTATTGAGGATTTAGTGTCTAATAATTTTAATGAAATTTACTTATGACAGATTTTCATCTCTTACAGTAAAGTTTCATAGGTCTTGTCCGATACTAGTCTTCCCAAAGTAAGTATCTATGCAAATGATTATGACATTGCCATGTCCACATAGTTCAAGAAACAGAACTACTAGTCATCTTGCATTCTAGTCGTCTAACGTTTTCTATGCGTCCAATTTTATAGAAAACTCCGACTAGGGACCATTTTCAACCTTTGACATTCAAGTTCACTTGATAGACATTTCTTAGTCACAGGACTGGTCCTGACAGTCTATCTTGAATATTTCGTCAAATTTGAAGGGACTCATCATTTAATACTAAACCAAGATTAAATGGAATATGAAAATACATTTCATATATGATAAATGTTCAACCCCAATGTTTTACAACCATGGGCCTCAAACCCATGTTCTAAAACAATTCATGGAATTCAAAGCTATGCTTGATTTCCAGTGCGACAATGTGAGTGTTGCTTCTCACTTGTTGCATAGGTTTAGTTATCATGCTTTGCCAATCTTAACATCCTTTTCATCGAATGTTTTTTGAGATATGATGATAAGATCTTTTCGAGTTTGTTTATTATGTGATCTAGTCTTTCTTACTACATTAGTGGTTCTACGCATTTTGCAATGAAGAACCATTAAGTTAGCAGACGTTTTTCTTGCTTCAAGAGTGGTTCCACGTATTTTTCAATGAAGAACCATCAAGCCAGCAGATAGGTGATCTACCCAAGTTCAGTGAAGAACTTTAAACAACCCTGTTTTATTGCTTCTTAGGCAATAATTACTTTTACTTCAACTGTATAGGTTGCTAGTGATGCTTTGTTTGGATTTACCTATCCAAGCAGTTCATAGATGTGTGGACGACTCTCCAACTATATCTTAGAACATAGAAATTAATATTTTAATTTCCCACGCAACAACTCATGGTCTCCAATCCATGTTGCCATTTCAAAACACGATGCTTTATAGCTCGTCCTTATCAATGGTTAACTCCAAAGGGTCTTGCTTGATCCTTTGCCAGTTGTTTATGCGTGTAGCATCAATATTTAGCGTATCTTTATTTCCTTGAATCAAGAACTATTCCTATGTACCTTTTCAAGTACCATAAGTATTCTTGGTCTCAATCTAGTTGATCTTCACTTAGATCAATAGAGATTGGTATATGTTCGTCATGCCTAAAGTCATACGATACGTTTTTGGCGATCCTCATATTATATCATACATGATAAATTCTTTTGCAGAATAATTCCCAATTGAATTCTATTCATGTAACTTTAGCTTATTCAATTTCAGCAGATACTGAATCCAGCTAAATTCTTTGACATATAATATAGGTTAAGAATCTCATTTAGACTCTTTGATGTTTAACTTAGTAAATGCTTATACATAGTTCAAACATTCTTTACTTAGATTTATTCACATGGGTCGAATATCTCCAATGGAGACTTTCGTGTTTGATTTAGTAAATGCCATTACTTAATCCAAAACAATATCATAAGATCTTTGTAAATAGATCTTAATACCCAGTATGTACTAAGTTTCGCCATGGTCCATCATTGATGAATAATTTCAAATCTAAGTCATTAGCATTTGAATGTTATTTCACAATAGAGAGATATGTGTGTGATACACATAGGACCAATTAAGTTTTATGTACTCCCACTAAACTTCTTATACATCTATAAGAATCATGTACATTTTATGAAACTAAAATACTTATTAGCTTCACTTAAAATACAGTTCCAATTCCCAATTGCTTGCTTAAATCTGTACTTAGATTTTATAAGCTAGCTTTCCTTTTCAAGCATCTATACAAATCCTATGACATGCCATGTACATAGTTTATTCCAACATTTGATTGAGGAATACTTTTGTCATCCAATTGCCATATTTACCAATATGCAATCATTGCTTGAATTATAGACTTGAAGCATTACGATTTTGCATGAGGTTTCAACACAATCCACATTGTGAATTTGCTTGTAACTTTTAGCAACTAATCTAGCTTTGTGTGTGAACACAATTCCATGTTTGATGGTTTTTATCCTTAAAACAAACTTGCAACCAATAGGTGTGAAACTATTCTTGCAAATCAACAAAATTTCAATTTTGTCATCAAAACATTGAGTATGTTTTATGGCCTCTAACCATTTAAAAACATTTGAGTCTATATATGGCCTCTAACCATTTTAGGGAATCTGGATTTCGTCATAGCTATCTTACAAGTCACAAACTCATTAATCTACATGATAATAGTTTGACTGTAAGTTGTAGGTTTCTTCACTATCTAATAGAAGAATTGCATAGTTTCAGTGAGTTGAACTCTATGCCTACTTGGGTATAGAACATCAAACAATAGAATATCAATAGTCACCTGAAAGTCCTTTGAATATTCTGTTCTCCTTGAAGCACTTGTAAAGTCTTCTAAGAGATGTTTATTCTTTAAAGCCACTTGTAAAGTCCTTACAGAATAAGTTCGGATTTTGAAAAGCCTCCGGAATGTCCGTTTATGTTTGTTGTTCGCCTCGAAGACTTTCGAGGTCTATTTTCTCCCACTTGTCATTTTGGAAACGAATCTCCAAAAGGACATTATTTCGAGCAAACAAACATTATGTTCTCAAAAATTTGTGGTAGAAACAATACCCTTGTGTCTCATTTGAATAAATCACAATGAAACATATATCTATACTTGGGCCTTAGTTTGTCGAATGACAAACACTAAGCTCCCACTGAGTTTTGCAACTCTCTAGATATTTTATGAAAAGTTATTCTGAAATTACTTTTCAATAGCTTTGACGAATTTGGTTTAGTTTGGTGGTAGTTGAGCATTTTGTTTTAGAAATTATAGGAAAAGTCTTTATGATCCATCATTGATCGAATCAAGTACTAATTGACTTTGATTATGCCATATCTTATGGACCTAGATTGTGAAATTACAACACACAATCATTGATGATCATATTTGGTCTCAAGTAATCATCAACATGATCTAACCTAGATCTTTATGATTTCTTGCCAAGTGGATTTTATACTTCTGAATCTTTGAACTAGCCAAACAGATTCAACTTATATCACATTTGAGTAAATAAACCTATATTCACTCAAATCCATGTGAAATAATAAAGTCATAAAATCTTTCTTTAGCTTTGAACTCTATTGTCTAGGCGTTCTAACAATAGTTCATATCTTTTGTTACTTTCAACAAGTAAGACTAGTTGTCTTAAAATGATCTAGAAATCAATCAACTTTCAAAAGTCCATCAAAATAGAGCTTTTGAATGTTAACTTGTTGATATAGTCTAAGTAACAATGCCAAAGATTAGTGGAACTCAAATCAAGGGGTTGATTTGAACCTAGTAAAGTTCTTTAAAGAGTTGTTTGTTTTAATCAAGCATATTGACTCATTCCGTAAATTCAAATAAACAAACAAACAAGCATTTTTTTTGTTCTTCTGAATGTGAGTCTTTCTGTGTTTGAAGCAGAAATTTAGGTATGCTGATTATGGAACAAAATAGCCATTTAGTTCCAGCCTTTGAAAGGATTTAAAACAAACTAGATGACCCTACAATTAATGTAGCAATGCCATGCTTCATTTCCCACTTGTAGGTCATTAGTGTATCCTAGCTTCCATTGTTTGAGTTATTACCGAAGTAAGAACCTCAAGCGGTATATGATACCAAGGAAGTTTGATTGCTAGGTCACTTCTCTTTAAACATAAATTTATAGGTAGAAACGGAATCGTAAATTCCTTTCATTTGTTCCTCGTTTTCCTATTTCTTGTACCCTTTCTTATAGTCTTATTGAATTCTTTAGTGTTGACTTTTATACTTTGTTAGACATGTCCAATGTCACCAACAAGGTTCTTTACCATTTTGATTTATGTTGAATATTTTGTTTCAACTAGATGATCTTACCAGAAGCTTCTAAAGTTCTCTAAGCATCGATCTATTCGAATGTCTAGGGACTAGACTCATTCGAGAATTAAATGGACAAAGATATTAGGTTGTTAACCATTGGTAAAGCTGAGCGTATTAAACTCAATGCTTTATGATCTCAAAACTACAGTGTATTTTGAATTCACAAGCACCAATAGGTTTGCTATTCAATTTTGATATTCGAAAACAACCATAAAAGTCGATATAAGAAACGTACATTTTAAATTGCTCACTTTCTCTCTTTTCCGTGAATCGTTCTTGGATTCACTACCAATCGAGGAAATTTACTGTTACCTTTCTAAAAGGATTTATTGCAGTGCAAGATATTTAATTATAAACAATAATTAAAACATACATTGAAGCATGCAAAGTCTAAACATTTATCATGAATAATAACTTGAAATTAAAGCAACCATGCAATTCAAACAAGTTATTAGCATTTTATTCGATTTTATTGTTCCGGCAGGTGTGAATAAAATGATTCCAAGATCCTAAAATCATTGAAGAACTAAGCACAGTTTGTCGACTTAATCCTAAAACATTTTAGGTAAGCAAAAGCCTTTTGCTAATAGTCTAGAAACTACTCTTGGTTGATAGGTACGTCTAAGAACTTATTAGGTAAACCTATCGATTTTGCCACGACATAAAAGGACTCCTTACTTATATCGTTGAGTTTCACCAAAACTAACGTGTACTCACAATTATTTGTGTACCTTGCCCCTTTAGGACCAATAAGTAACACCTCGCTGAGCGAAAACTATTACTAGATTGATGTAAAGGATATCCAAGCAAGTGTATATTTTGGCATGGCACCTTTTAACTCAATTTTTAAGTTTGGAACTTAAGGCTCTTACTATGTTGGTTAGATTTTAAGTGAACTAAAATCCGTAATCATGCAACATAATCAAGCTTTTGATCTCATGCATTTTAAGACATATTTAAAACAATAAATAACTTAAAACATGCATAAGATAAATGTGATCTAGTATGGCCCGACTTCATCTTGAAGCTTTGACTTCAAAGTCCGTCTTGAAAATCTCCGTGGGAGGCACCATTTTCTTCAAATAGGATAAGTTATAACTAATTACAACTATTTGATGGTACGCAGACCATATTTGAATTGAAAAATAACTTTGGTACTTTAGACCAATTACATTCAAATTAATGGTACGCAGACCATATTTTCTATCCTATTTGGGCCATACTAGTCACTTCATAACCTGCAAAACAGTACATATACAATATATACCATTCACCCATTCATTATCATGAATGGCCCACATAGCTGGTTAGTAAAACACATTATGCATCACGTAAACATTTGCAGCAATTAATCAAGGGCACCAATAATCTACCAATTATTCAGTCCTTATTAATTCTAATCAAGTTGTTTTAACCTTAAGGATTTGTAGACCTAATCAAGAGTTTATGACTAAAAAGCGCTCCCACTTAAACCAATAAATTCATATGCTTTACCAATTTTAAACATAAAAATGTATTTCTGGTCCAACCGGAAACATACAAATTTAATTAAAATTTAAAGCTCATATCAATTTATAATTGAATCCAAAAATTTAATTTAATTTCAGTCGTATTTAAATTAATTCATGATTTTAATTTTAGTAAAATAATTAGAATAAATAACATTTATTATAATTATAATATTCAAAATTAAAATCCAAGAAAATAATTCAAATTATTAATTTTAAAATTAATTAAAATTACGTGAACTGAAATTTTCAAATTAAACATTCAAAACGATCTAATCGTAACGCAAACACCCTACGCGTTGCACGCCCATGGGCCGTACGCACACAGCCATTGCTGGCCATGTGCGCGCAGCCCATGCGCTCGTCGCATAGCTGCTGCTTCCCTATCGCAAGCCTCCGCACGCATTGGTGCTCGCTGCGCGCGCCAGCGCTCATCGCACGCGAGCTATCGCTCGCAGTGCGCGCGCGCGACATCGCTCGCTGGGCGCGCGACATCGCTCGCTGGGCGCGCGAGCCATCGCTCGCTGGGCGCGCGAGCCATCGCTCGCTGGGCGCGCGACATCGCTCGCTGGGCGCGCGACATCGCTCGCTGTGCGCGCGAGCCATCGCTCGCTGGGGCGCGACATCGCTCGCTGGGCGGGCGACATCGCGCGCTGTGCGCGCGAGTAATGCTGGGCGCAGCGCTCGTGGCACGCGAGCTTGCGCTCGCTGCGCGCGAGGCTGCGCGCTCTTGTGCGAGGCAGCGCGCGTTGTGGCGCAGCTCGCTTGCTGCCCACACGCGACTGCCTTGGCTCGCCCTTCGCCCATGCCCATTCGTTCATTGCTCGTGGCACACGACACAAGGCAGGGCTGCTGCCTTGTGCTCGTGCACTACGCCCTTGCTCATTGCATTCGTGCCGCACGGGCGACGAGCTCCCTTGCTCGTCGTCGCATGCCCGCATTATACAACACCCCTTAAGGGTAACACGAAGCGTCCATTGCTTCGTGCGTGCAAGTTTTATGAACGAATCGCATAAAAATTTAAAATTTATATTTAAAATTAATGACAAATTAATAAATAATATTAATTTCATAATTTTAGGGCGAAAAATCGAAAATTTATTATCCAATTGATTTCCGATTGTTATGGATTCAAGTCTAGGTCATAAAAATTTAAAATTTATCGTAAATTTACAATTTTTATGGTGGTTTTTAATCATAGGTTTCTAATTAAATTACAATTAATTATGAAAATCAAATTAATTCTAAATTATTCTAATTTTCAACAAATTAATCATAATTACAAATTAGATTGCATAATTAACAAGACTAGGCATTCAAACTTGTTAAACATATGCAGTAGGTCAATCAAAAATTCAAGATTTATCAACAAGAATCGCAAATATTTAATTTAACATCTTAAATTTACGAAATTTTGCATTCGAAAAACTAAAACCTTCGAAAAGTCATAGTTAGGCTTCGAATTTGAGAATTCTGGGTTCGGCAGAAAAATACTATTTTTGTCAAAATTTTTAGAATGCCTTTTACATGCGGAATTGACACAAAAATCACTCAATTCGGATGAGTAACGAAGAAACTGCCGAAAACCTGCGTACGTATAATTAAATAAACGCAATTTGCAATTAATTAACAATTACGAAAATTAATCACCCCTTTTAATTCTTGCAAATTTGTAATATTTAACCATGTTCATGCAATTTAGATTATGAAAATAATAAGGGGCTCTGATACCACTGTCAGGTTATGATTCATATGACAGTTCATAAATCATGCGGAAAAACCATAAAGCCAGGAAACATATTATTTACACATAATCATTTAGCATAGTTTAGATGCATACTCTTTGTTGCGTGCCTTCCCTAGCTGCGCCCGAACCGAACAAGAACAAGTCTTTAGGACTCCAAGTGTCGTCCCTCCGTAGATAGTCCACAGCACGTCCGGATCCGCCTTAAGATTGACCAACTAGAATCGCCCTTAAGGTTCTAATATTTTCGGTTAGGTAGGCAAGAATATTGGCTGATTTTTCTGCTTAAAAATCTTAGTTTTGAATACTTAAAACTTGTGTATAAATAATGACCCCTAGGCCTTTATTTATAGAGTTATGGAAAAGGAATCGTAATCCTAGTAGGATACGAATTAATTGAAATTAGAATCCTACATGAATTCTATTTAATTAATTTATCCAATTAGGAATAGGAATTTAATCATACACTAACTCTTGTAGATTTAGGAATCACGCATGAGCACAAACTCACACACACACGGCAGCCACAAGGGTTGCCCATGCGCGTGCGAGCAGCAGCCCACGCAGCGCGGCCCACGCATCCGTGGCCTTGGCGCGCGCTGGGCCTGCCTTGCGGTAGGCCTGGGCGCTGCCTTGGCTGGGCTTGTGGCGCGCATGCTTGCTGGGCGATGGCCCGGCTTCGTGCTGGGCCTTCGTCCGGCAGGCCTCGTCCGATGCTAATTCGTACGATACGCTTCCGATTAAATTTCCAGTTCCGGAATTTATTTCCGCTACGAACAATATTTAATATTTCCGAATCCGGAATTAATTTCCGTTTCGAACAAATATTTAATATTTCCGTTTCCGGAATTATTTTCCGATTCCGGTAATATTTCCGATTCTGACAATATTTCCGTTTCCGGCAATATTTCCGATTCTGGTAATATTTCCATTTCCAATAATATTTTCCGATACGTACCATGTTTCCGTTTCCGGCAACATCTACGACTTGGATAATATTCATATTTCCGATACGATCCATATTTCCGTTTCCGGCAATATCATCGTTTCCGGAGTATTCATTTCTTGCCTGTGACGATCTTAGCTCCCACTGAAACCAAGATCCGTCGGTTCCGAATATTCATAGATGGAGTATTTAATGCCATTAAATACTTGATCCGTTTACGTACTATTTGTGTGACCCTACGGGTTCAGTCAAGAGTAAGCTGTGGATTAATATCATTAATTCCACTTGAACTGAAGCGGCCTCTAGCTAGGCATTCAGCTCACTTGATCTCACTGAATTATTAACTTGTCAATTAATACTGAACCGCATTTATTAGACTTAACATAGAATGCATACTTGGACCAAGGGCATTATTTCCTTCAATACGTTGGTTAAATTCATGTTTGTATTGATTTTACACATACAAGCACACTCATGTCTTATTTCAATCGAAAATTTATAGTCAATATTATGTTCGTAGTGGAATAGGGACCATAAGTATTTCAGTGTTTAATTAGTGACTGAACTTTAGTTAGTAATAAAATTGTGACTAGAATTTGTGACAGAAAATTAACTGTAACTAATAAGTGACAGAAAATTAGTCAATCCTTGTTTTGTGACTAACGCATTGCAACTGAAATCGTGTCTGTAGTTATATGGGGACTGGAATTGTTTTGTATCAAAATAGTGACTAAAAAGTATTTCTGTAATTATTTAGTGACTGAAATTTGTGATTGAAATTTTATTGGTAATTAAATAGTGACTAAAATTATTTCGGTAAATAATTAGTGACCAACGTATGGTTGGTAGGTAATTTGTTACCGATTGTTGTGACTGAATGATAATCCGAAGTTAAATAGGGACCGAAAATACTTCCATACCAAATTGGCGACTGACACTTGACCGGTAGTAATTTAGTAACCGATATTTGTACGGTTACAAAAATCCGTCGCTAGATGGTCATTTTCTTGTAGTGCATTAGGAAGCCAATTTCTATTTACAGCCTGCTTTTTGCTGAGGCCGACATCAAGAATGTCGCACTCTAAATAATCAAATGCTTTTCTTTCCCGACGGCCCAAACCACGCTGGTTATACTGCTCCATTCGAGGCCTAGGTTTGGTAAAAGTCCGCCGAAGAAGAAAATCGTCGGGAACTTGAACAAAATAAAAACGATCCTGCCATTCTTTACAGCTCGACAGAGGAGGATGCACAGTCTTCCTTTTTGTTGCACTATATGCCGACATCCACCCTGTCTCACCGTCCTTCTTTAACCACAGCAACCGCTTGAATAAATTCAATGTCAGCGGCCATTGCTTAAACAGACACAACCAGTCAAAAGAAATAACGGTTCTGATAGTAGTAGGTGTAACCTGGGCCAAACAGACATTCCAGGCTCGAAATATCTTCTCAACGAAAGGATGCAAAGGAAAGCGAAGCCCAAAATCAAAATGCTTCGCATACACAGCAATATGGCCGGGAGGACAATCAAAAATTGTAGCACCTTCAGGCGGCACTACCAATTTATATTCAGCCGGTAAGCCAAGAAAAACCCCCCCATGCACCACATGATTTTTCTTAATAATCAAATCGCACCATGTCGTCAAAATCTTTGTCGTACGAGGAAGAGTGTCTAAAGGGGGAAGCTCTTCTTTCCTGTGAACGTCCGTGGCGTCGTCGGTAAAATAAGGCTGCTCCTTAGCCTCATCCGCAAGAACTTCGGCCACTATAACGTCGGCAGGATCATCATCGTCTGAGCCAATACCCTCATCGTTGGCTTCCATACCCTCATCGTTGGTTTCCATACCATCCCTACCAGACACGCCGGCTTCATCGCCACCACCACTTCTGTGTTCGTCAACACCCTTACCGGCGGAATCCTCCAAAATGGAGTCACCATCAGAGTATTCGCCAATAGCCATATCAACATCATCAGTAACAGGCTCTTTACCAGGGCGGCGGCCGCTAGTGCTAGCCGGTTGTTCTGGTGCCATCCTATCAGCCTGACCAAAAGAAACACCGAAGTTGCCAGTATTAGTTCCATACTGCCCATGGCCACTACCGGCGGAATCCAAAAATTCCCGATAAGAGCGAATGTGATATCGCACTGAAATAGGGGAGACATCTAAAACGGGCTCGGTAGCCGGAGTAGGGCGTTCATGAGACTTCATTTCCCTTATCATTCGAGCCCGCAGTTGATGTAGGGCAAAGCAACGCTCTCTCTCAGCCTGACTCAAACCCTCGTCATACACCTCACGAATGGCGGTCTGTCTTAAATTAGATTGAAAGTACGGCTCCTCCCGGGCCCAACTACAATTACTCTCTCGAGGAACACTCCAACCAGAAAACCCAGAAGGTTGAGAAGAAGGATTGTCCCCGCCCAAAGTTTTGGTCATTTTTAAAGGCGGCGGGTAGTAAAAAGTTTAACACAGAAAAGAAAAGCAAAAAGCTAAGAAATCAAAGAGGAGCAGAAAAGAAGGGGGGATACCTACGAGTTTTCTGGAGTTTGAAATACAATGAACCACGTCAAAGAGAAACACGGAAAAAACCTACAAAAAACACAGAAACGAAGAAAAAATCAACCACAAAGATAAAAGAGGGGAAGGAAAACCCAGAATTCGGTAACAAAAGGAAAAGAGGCTAGTAACCTTGGCAAATTCAAATCACCACAACAGCAAAGACTTGGTAAAACAGCAACGGAGTTCAACGCAAAACCGCAAGGGAAGAGAGAGAAATCGAAAATTCAAAAGAAGTAAAAATGGTTGAAAAAGTAAATTCTCGAAGAAGTTTTGGGGTCTTATAGGTCAAAGAGGGGGGATGTGAAAGGTCATGCCCCTTAAGTCGAGCAGTTGAAGAGACAGTTACGATCGAAATCAACGGCCCAAAATAGGCACAAAAAATGAGGCGCAGGATGAAGGCCACGTGGAAGAACGTGGCTAGCAATCTCCCGCCACTTGTAGGGAAAAAATTCGAAAAGTGGCTAGTCATCTGAAGTATTCCCAAGGTGGCTAGTCGTCCAAACCTTTTACAAGGGGGCTAGTCGTCCAAACCTTTTACAAGGGGGCTAGTCGTCCAAATCTTTTTTCAAGGGGGCTAGTCGTCCAAATCTTTTTTCAAGGGGGCTAGTCGTCAAAATCTTTTTTCAAGGGGGCTAGTCGTCCAAACCTTTTACAAGGGGGCTAGTCGTCCAAACCTTTTACAAGGGGGCTAGTCGTCCAAATCTTTTTTCAAGGGGGTTAGTCGTCCAAATCTTTTTTCAAGGGGGCTAGTCGTCCAAACCTTTTACAAGGGGGATAGTCGTCAAAATCTTTTTTCAAGGGGGCTAGTCGTCAAAATCTTTTTTCCAAAGGACCTAGCAACAAAGTTCTTCATTCAGAGCGAAGGCAGTCGGCAAACTGTTCGCGGTCTTTTCTCAGAAACACTCGCAACACAGTCAGCGCCCGCGCTTCACTCTGAGGGGGCTAGTTGTACCACCAGGTATCAAAATAATACTTATTTTTTCCCATTAAACTCAGAGCAAGCGCAACAATTGTCATATATGCGCTTACTCTGAGGAGGCTAGTTGTACGGGGTGTCCTACCGGCACCACCTGGTACCGGCAGAACTCCCCATATGTAAACTTAACCTGCAGGTAATCTGGTCATCTTAGGTAAATATCCTCTACCGGCATTATTTGCAAGACCCCCTACCGGCATTATCATGAAGACAACCAACCAAGGGTCACTATCAACAGGTCGCTATCTAACCACAAGGGACCTACCTGATCGTACCTTTGGATTGGTCTATATAAGGAGCACCTCATTTATTGCTATGAGGTACACAAACACTTAAACACACTTCTTTCTTACTCTCTAATCATCTCTTAATCATCTCTTAATCTCTCAGTAATCTTACTTAAGCATCGGAGGGGGGATCCTCGAACCACCCCCGAGGCTAGTTAATCCATTCTGTTGTGCAGATACCAACCGGCACTCTCGACAGGAATCCAGTATCCACAGTCAGCTGTTCTCATTCCACACCCGGAACAGTTACATCTAAGATAGAGCCCACATTACATATAGACAATATGTAGTACGTTAATGATCATATATTGATATCCCATCATACTTCCATTTAAATGTCATCACTCTACACAATTAGAAATATGAATTATTGGAGGCATAAAACATGATCACTATGCTGAGTTGGTGATGATAAGGAATGTTCCATCTGGATATTCTTTACATTATTATTGATGATCATAAGATGGAATTCATGACATGTACAAACAACAACTAAACAACGATGCCTTCACAACACTATGTGCATGAATCTACAATATCTCCCAAGACACAAGAAGGAGAAGAAAAGTTACACACGCTACATCACCTAGAGTTAACTAGATCAGATCAGATCAGTTACAACATTTTTATATTCATCAATTGATTCACCCTTTTTTAGATGAAATGATTCAACTGTTAAATGTATATCTTTATTAAGCCCCGACGATAAGAAGGTTCTCAAGATCACTCCTGGACCGCCCGATAGTCATTTCATTGTCTTTGTCCGACCCGTTGAGCATCCATATCTCTGGAATTGCTTGTGCTAGGTTATTCACCGATTCTAGAGCGTAATCTGCCTCTTGAGTTTTTGTTGTTCGCCCAACCTTTAAATTACCACCAACAAGAAGGGAGATTAATTACTCAAACACGGTCTTTTAAAGTTTAAACTCATAAATAATGCTTCGCAGTATTGATCTTATATTTCATACGATTTGTGAACTATGGACAAGGATGTACAATAAGCATCCATGATGCACCCAAAGAACATAATATGTACACATGCATAAGACCATGATTGACATTGTGACAAAAGAACATCGGATATGTTCTTTGGTTTTTTTTTATTAAAGTGTATATAATAAATATATTCATGTACTTTCACATAAGGTGATGGTCTTTTAGTTACGATATCTTTTTATTTTTCGAGTGCAGCATGCTCGTTCATCACTGTGCACCTTAGCCCAACATCTAAATTGTGTAATTGATACGTACGAGCACAATAAATTTACTATGAAACTCAATTCACGCAAAGTCATATAATTTTCGAGTAGTTTCATTTACTTATCTTTACAATGGTTGTTAAAAGTTTGAAAATTCAAATATTACTAATTTGAAGTTAATATTTGTACAGAATAAAACACGAAACACTATTATACAGCGATAGTCCGTAGTCCTATGATTCAAATAAACTAATGTTTTTTAGATGAACATTAGTTTACGCCGTGTCACAACATGCGACCTTTAAACTGTGTCACAATAATGGTATTTTAGTTACGATATCTTTTTATTCTAATTTGTTTCTTTATTTATGTCGACTACCTTATTTACATATTTTCATAGTAAAAATATTATGCTGACTCGTAGCATACGTGACTCCTATACATACTAATTAAACTCCTACACGTACGATTACAACAACTAATAAGCATATGCCGTGTAGATTATTCCTAATTAAATAAAATGGGGTCGTGTAGGCATTGTGCAAAATCACGTGTTAATATATTTACTTGTATGTAAATGGACACGTCGCACATGAAAACGACAGCAAACGCCCATCACCAGAACTATAGAGTATAGAAAACACAAGAAAACAAAATTCGTACGGAGTATGAGTTAAACTTTGTGTTTTGTGACTTTAGTCGGTGGAATTAACTTACCAGAACCGTTTTCAGTCCTAAAGCTTTGCCAGCGGCGACGTTTCTCACATTGTCGTCCAGAAATAACTGCAAACCGGCCAATTCACACACTTAGCTTTACAATTTATAAACTCTTATTCTATCTACGAAAATGATAAAGGTCGCAACATGCCACCTTTAAGACGTGTCACAATGATGACATGGCATGTTTATGTGTCATAATTTAAATTGGAAACTGAAATATTTAACTTATATATAACATATTATATATGTACAGAAAAAGTGAGAAAATCTTAATATGCTAATTTGTTCCTTTTTTATATCGACTACCTTATTTACATATTTTCATAGTAAAAATATTGCATTGGTAGTAAAAATATTCGGATGACACATAGCCTACGTGTCGCCTATATGTACCAATTAAACTGTGACACATAAGATTGCGACAACTAAATGTTGTCGCAACTTGCGACCTTTATCATCACCCTTCTATCTATTCATTAATACTTGCAACAGTTTGAGTATTTGACTGAAACACTTGTCAATACGCTAATATAACCGTCATTATATATAATTACATATTAGTAAAAACTGAAAAATAAAATGTTAATTAAAGGAGTACTTACGGTGCGATGAGGATTGATATCAGCAACAGAAATAGCAATTTGAATAGCATCAAGCGAAGGCTTTAAAACAACAGGAATTTCATCTGGACGAGTAGCCATTGACAAGTTTGGATTAAGAGTTTCAAAGCATATAATTTGCTCAAAACAATCCCCTATCCCGAGCCTGTTTAACGCCTTTGTAGCATGAACCCGGTCCGAATTTGTAAAAATCTGTCCAACAAAAACATAAATTAAATAAAAAGAAATGATCAAAGGTTTTTTAATCTCTAAAAAAATTAGCATCATATCACAATTAATTTCGGACAACGGGTGAAAAACTTTTTGTTAAATTAAACTCACAATTTTCCTTTGGGTGATGCTGAGTAAGATGTTACGTAGGTGAGGATTTGGCTTAATCTGCGCGTATGGCAACCTCCCGTGCACGAAACTGCCCAATATTATAAACCAATTTACAATAGTTTATCAGAAATTTTATAAATCAATTCAAAATAATACACAGCTAGTGGAGATTAATTAAATAGACCTAGGTATAAAAATTACGTAGTACTTCATAATTACGTGTTTTTATTACGTATGCGTTACAAGTTGCAACAAACAAAATAAAATAAAATTTGAACGTAATTCCTCACCTGTGGTAATCGTCAGCATCAACATCATACCCTAATGCCTGCAAATCCAATAATATTACAATAAGTCAATAATTATAATTAATCAACTGCGGAGTATAATTATCATCAATAATCATTATTATCATTATCATTATCATTATCATTATCATTATCATTATCATTATCATTATCATTATCATTATCATTATCAGAGTATTATTGATTTATTGTGCTACTTGTTCCTTTAAATCATATCGTAATCACAATAAGATGGATTAAAGAAATGGTCAAGTAATACAAATGGTACGTTACAAGGTTTCATCAAATGTTCTGATTAAAACTAGTCAATTTTTAACCTTTACCAATTACGTAATACGGAGTGCTACATATGTTTTTTTTTGTTTAATACGCAGTACTTTGTCTAACAAATGAATCTCGTTTGACAACATTATAGTTCGTCATAGTTAGTCGGTTAGTGAGAGTCCCCAGTAGTACATGCATATACTCCCTCCGTCCCTACAAGATTGTCTCATTTGATTTTTCTCGATCGTCAAAACACGACTTAAAACGTAAATAGGTCTAATTTTACACGTATAAAAATTATAAAAGTTGATATTCCAAAAATATATTGAAATGAATCTAACAATGTCTAACATATCTATGTTATTTCTTATTAGGCTAATAAGTATGAGAGTATCCATGGTCAAAGTTTTCAAATTTTGACCCGAAAAATTGCAATGATGCAATATGGGACGAAGTATATCAAAGTAGTACCCAACTACACATGCTAATCAAGTTCACTTTGATTCTTAACTACTAGCTTTTGAGCCCAGGCTTTGCCTCGAATTAGTACTTTAATAACATTTGAAATTACTTATTTAGTTTTATTTTCACAATCATAACATAAAACATGACATGTCTTAGTGGTAAGCATTATTACTTAAACACAAGGTTGTTGATTCAAGCCTTATGCAAATCATATTTGTCATTTTTTTCTTTATGTATGTGATGATTGCATGAAGTGAATGACTCATAAGTAGAACGACACGTGTCACATAAACTTATTTATAAACACATTTTAATATATATTATAAATTAATAGGTGGTCTTTATAAATAAAAAATATCATAGAATAATACAATAAAGACTACTCCGTACTCCGTAATTTCCTGCTCATTTTGCTAATTTGAACCTCCCACGAATAAGGAAAGAAATAGGCTTAGTTGTATACTTGTATACAAAGTATAATCAGTTATACCGTAAATGTCCGGCGAACATGCTACAAAGTATCGACGGATTATCAATTTTCATAAATGATTGTACTTATTTTAATACTATATTTATTTCATTAAGTTCTCTATCTTTGAAAAATATATCCAAATTTTAAAAAATTGACAATAAATTTCCCCAATTTCATATATCATTAAATTGTCTCAATATTTACTTTTAAAATATCAATTTTAATATTTTTCTGATACAAAATTGACTTTATTAATAGTCAAATATGTATTTTAATATTTTTCTCATACGAAATTGAGTACATTAGAGCACTGTGCGGGGTGAATAACTAAATGAAACCGAAATATCATCAGAAATTAATAGGGTAAAATACTAACCCGTAATCCGGCAAGGGTGCTACCATAAGATTTGAAGAGTTCAACACGAAGAGACGAAGCCTGATCAGTTGTAAATCCACGTTTCTCCACCAAAAAATCTGCGTAAATTTTTAATAATTGAGTAATAGAATCTTCAATCCTTATATTATTAATAATTAAATTTGGTTGAAAATACTGTCTAAGTATAAAATGAAGAACCTTGAATATTCTGTTTGAGAGCCAAACCAATTCCAGTGTGGGAAGAATACAGAGTATCATCCAAGTCTGCATATTTAATTTAATCATCATTTAATTTGAATGCACTATTATTAGTAAATAAATAAATAGTTAAAACATGACAGAAGTACAAAGTAAAAATATTAAGCATCATCATCATTGACTAAAAAGTTGATCATATTAAGTAAAGTCCTAAATTTCAAAGATCATTACTTGTTGATGGTTATACTTAGCCCTTAAGGCTACATATAGCAAAACCGTTGATTACAAATATAATGGTAATGGAAAAAAAGAGATATATTTATCATGGATGGAGGAAGTAGTTAATTACCAAACATAACACAATCAAAGGGGGAGGAGGTGGATGATCGCGAAAGTTTTCCGAAATCCATCAAGAAAGCAGGGGAATTAAACAAAATGTTAAATTAAATTTGAAGAAAATGAAATTATATTTTGTTGCAAGAGAGACAATAAGCAAGTAGGAGCTTTTTGGGAAGAGGAAGGAGGGGGTATTTATAGGAGGGGAGGGTGGTAACTGGTAACTGGTAAGAAGTAGGAGAGAGAAAATGGAGGATGAGGATGAGGATGAAAATGATGACAACGTTGGTTGCTGACTCGACTTTCACATTTGATAAGTTTTTTTATGGTGGGCCCACATTTGATAAGTTTTTTTTATGGTGGACCCACATTTGATAAGTTATTGTAGTTTACTTACTCCGTATTATGGACTATGCTTTCAAGTTTGACAAGCGTATTTAACGTTTCATATTCCAGCAACGAGTGAACTGTGGCCCTACACGTTGTTCATCATTCTTACACGTTTATTTTGCAACTCTAATAAAGCACTAATGAATATAGTGCTAGTTTAAACAGAAAGGTTAATCTGGGTGTCACGACAGCCAAGCAGTGTCGGATTCAGAAATTAATGTGTTTGTACTATAGAAGGAGCCACAATGAAATATGATCTCAGGTCGAGTACGTACCTCTTCTCAAAAGTTTATCCAACTAAGCTGAAATTAAACATAATGGGATCACAAAACAACCAATTAGCCAAATGAGTATAAAACTTACACTCATTAGACAAATTGGTATAAAAGTTGTCAAGTATGATAAATTATTACTCACTTCGTCCCAATTTAATTGCCGTACTAAGGTTTTTACGGAGTTTTATGTGATAAGTTGTTGCATGCTTATATATTACTCCCTCCGTCTCATAATGTAATGCTTGTTTGACCAAAATCACGGTTATTAAGGTAAAGGATAACATTGATAATAAAACAATAATTATTTATACTTTTAAGATAAAATACATGTTAGGTGGCTTTTAGGGAGAGAGAAATTAGAGATTAAAGGTGTGTACATAATAAATGAGCCTAAAAAGACAAAAATCAAGCACATGAGTTGAATAAAAGTCAAAAAGTACAACTTTCAAAGTAAAAATTCTGATTTTTTTAGGATACTATTGGAATTACAATTAGTGCATGAGGGTATTATGGGTAAAAAATAATGGTTTAAAATAGAAATAAGCACATCATTTAGGGACACCATTTTAGGAAAACAGGCATTATATTATGGGACGGGGGGAGTACAAATTACTCCGTATGTTTTACTCCAATAGAAAGGTAGACTAGATGAGAGATATTGGGGGAGTTTTGAATTGAATGTGAGAGGATGTGAGGCCATAATTCAAATTCTCGTTTTCTCTCTTCTCGGCAATCAAAGAGTTCACAAATTGGAGACATTGGACCAAAAATTTGGGGGTTTCACTGTTACCTTGTATGAATTTCCAGGACTAGCAAAGGGGAATTGACAATTTTTGTTTAAAAAAAAACTGCAGAGAACGAATTCATTAAAAATTGTAGCATGAAAATGACGAAGAAGACAGAGTAAAGAGGAGAGTGTTTTTTTTTATGTTTTTGAAGTTAGTTAAGGGGGCTTAGGGGGGAATGTTGGAAGTAAAAATTAAAAAAAAAAAATTCGTTAAAATGGGTCACGTGTTGTTCAACGCTAGAGAAATGGGTTTGACTGCCGGAAAATGAGTCTTCTATTTACAACAAAAAACCTGATTTGGATTCTATCTCACAATTTTTTTTAAAAGTCCTTTGTCACAATTTTTGAACTATAAAAAATAATTTATGACAAAAGTTCCTAAAGTATTACCTTTGTTTTGCGTAGTTTCTCAACACATTTAGGACTATCGTATTACTCATATTGTAAGTTACCCTTATAAATATCGCAATTTCGATGGTGCAGGCGTGTGCACCTAGATCTAGGTGCACCGGGATTAAAACGCAAACATTTTAAAACAAAACGCGTATTTTCATTAATTCTGCAGTTAAAAAGAACAAGTCTCACAATACAAAAGAACATCATGTGCTCTGTTCTTCCCTGTTTAGTTTTCGCGATTTTTTTTGTTGTTTGCTCCTTTTTGCGGGTATTTATATGTCTGGGCTTCATAATTTTGAATTCAAAAAGTGTGAATAGGAGAGAGAAAGCTTACATTTGTGCATAAATTTTTTTTAGAGAGAGAAACTGATGGAAAATTCTCAAATATTCCATGATTTCTCTGTTTCAACATCAATTTCGAATGATTCTTCTTCTTGTCATCTGAATTCTTCAGCTAAAAATCAGTGTTACGAAGGTATTCTTTCAATTTGTAATAACGAGTTGCATTTTTCTTTGATTTTATGATTTCGATTTCATAATAATCGTACTTTTTATGTTTTTTGTGATTGTAATTAGTTTGATTAATTTAATTTTGAATCTCATTCTTCGTTGATTTTGGTGGTTGTTGATAATGAAGGTTACGAATTGGTTTTTTCGTTGATTTCGCATTTATTTCATTTATGTGGTGAAACTGATTCTGTAATAACTATTATATTTAAGGAATATACGTTGATTTTGTCTGTTTGCAGAAAAGAATATTGTATCATTTCAGAAGAACATTTTTCAGTATCAAATGAACATGTTTAGAATACGTATTGAGACGTTCCTTTTTATTATATTTAGCTTTTCAAATAAACACTGATTGTTCTTTATTGATTGTTCTTTTAACTCTTCATTGATTGTTCTTTAAGTCATAGTGTTCTTTTCGGTCACCTTTTGTGTTCGTTTACTCTATTTTTATTGTTCATTTTAATAGTTACTGTTCCTTTGATTCTTTATTGGTTTTTTTATTATATCTGCACGGATTGTTCTTTTATGTTTTTATGAGTTTACATTGTTCTTTTGATTGACAAAACTGATTGTTGATAATTATGCCGATATTGTTCTTTTAGGTTTTAATGTGTTCTTTTGATTGACAAAACTGATTGTTCTTTTAACTGTTTATTGATTGTTCTTTTAATGCGTAGTGTTCTTTCCAGTCTAGTTGGAGTGTGTAATTTACTCTTGATGCATTGTTCTTTTCTAATAGGTACTGTTGTTTTTTATTATTTATTGGTTGTTCTTTTATATCTGCCCAAATTGTTCTTTTAAGTTTTAATGTGTTCTTTTGATTGACTAATTGATTGTTCTTTTAACTCTTCATTGATTGTTCTTTTCATGCCTAGTGTTCTTTTCAGTCTACATGGATTGTTCGTTTACTCTTGGTGCATTGTTCTTTTTAATGGCTACTGTTCTTTTAAGTTCTTTTGTTCTTTTCTTTTTTTGATTTTTTTTATTTTATAAATTTCCAGATATATTAAATAATGCAGTTAATAATTCAGAACAAAATGATGCTAATGAGGATCCAGAATCCTATGTGGTTGTTGGCCAAGGTACATGAATTGTACTTTTACTTGTTTATCACAATGTTCGTTTACGTCTTGTGTTTGTTCCTTTATCATACTTATGATGTTCATTGTGTTCTTTTTTATCGTCATGCAGATTTTGAAGAACCAGTTTCATTAGAGGGAAGTGTAGTTAAGGATGATGATGAGGCGTATGAGTTATACAACAGTCATGCATTTAGGAATGGTTTTGGTACTAGGAAGGGTAAAAAGGAGTATAGAAGTGGTACTAGAATAGTTCGACAATGGTTTTTTGTTTGTGCATACGAGGGGTTTAAAAATCCAGATGGTGTTGTGCCTAAATCCTTTAAAAAAATTGATAGGAGAACTGGATGCAAGGCTTCAGTTCAGTTTGATGTTGATAAGAAAACTGGAGTGTATGTTCTTTCTAAACGTTCCCGTCTGCATAACCATTCAATGGTTCCTGCTAATAAGAGACACCTTATTAGGTCACATAGGCACATTTCAAAAGAACAATTGGCTTTTCTTACTACTTTTACTTGTAGTGGCACGAAGCTTGCTGATGTTCTTAGAGCTATGAGGAAAGAAGTTGGTGGTGAGGCGAATTTAGGCTTCACTGTTCCTGACGCGTATGATGCTGTTTTGGCAGAGAAGAAGAAAAAGTTGGATGGTTGTGATTCAAATCAGTTGATCAGATGGTTCGCTATGAGGCAAGCTAAAGAACATGATTTTTATTATGATTTTCAATTGAATGAAGAGAATCAGTTGATCAATTTTTTTTGGAGAGATGGAAGAATGCGGTCTGATTATGAGGCTTTTGGTGATTTATTGATTCATGATACAACTTATCGTACTAATAAATACGATATGATTTGTGGGCCTTTTGTTGGAATGAATCTTCACACTCAAAATATCATGTTTGGAGTGGGTTTTATATTGAATGAGAAGGCAGGTACTTTTGACTGGCTTTTTAATTCTTTTTTGACTTCAATGGGAGGGAAGCAACCTGTGACTATCATGACTGATCAATCTTCTGCCATGGACAAGGCTATAAGGTAAAGTTCTTTTAGGTTGTTTGTATGTTCGTTCATCAAACATTTTTGTTCTTTTGTATTTTTGTACTATTTTTTATGTTCTTTTTCTTTTGTCTTTCTGTTTAGTTTATATTTTTATCTATTTTTTTGGTTTATGTTTTTTTAGGGAAGTGTTTCCAAAATCGAGGCATCGGTTGTGTACATGGCACATTGGGGAAAATGCTAAACATCAAAGGTGTTATGGCCAAAGAAGGTTTCAAACGTCGGTTTGATTATGTTTTGAAATATACTGACAGAGTTGCTGAGTTCGAGCATTATTGGAATAGGTAAAAATTATTTTGCTAATAGACTGATTAGTATTTAAAATTTTGTTTTGTTCTTTTCATTCGACAACATGTTTTTTGTAATGTTAAGTAGTGTTCTTTTCATGGTTGATGAAACTTGTTCTTTTAATCTGGTATTTTAATGTTCTTTTCTTTGTTTAATAGAGTCCATACTTCTTGAACTGTGATTGTGTGTACTTTCTTTTCAAGTTTTATTGTACTGTATATTGTTCTTTTTTTGTCTTCATTTGTTCTTTGTTTTACTCAGGGTGTTCGTTTTGTGTCTCTGATTGTTCTTTTGTTCTCCTTGTTTGTTCTTTTGTAGTCTTTTGGCTGATTACAATTGCGCTAAACATTCATGGATAATAAGATTAAATAGTTTGAAGGAGAAATGGTGTCCTGCATATAACAAAGATTGGTTTTCTGGGGGTGTTTTGTCTTCTCAAAGGAGTGAGACTACAAATCATTATATTTCTAGGAGGTTGCATAAAACGAATGGTTTATGTGATTTTTATAAGTGTTTTTTAGATGTAATTGATGAATGGAGAAGTAAGGAGAACAAGGGAGATTATAATTCTTCTATTGGAAATAGATATTACGCATGTGCGGATAACATGTTATGTTTGCATGCGCGGGATGTGTATACCATTGCAATATATTTGATATTTGAGCAACGATTCATCAAAGCAATTGGTTTGAGGTGTCAACGCATTTCCTATGAGTTTCCAGTTTCTAAGTACATTGTTGGGCATCCTACAAAGGATTTTATTAGACATGTTGTGATGTTTAATGAGCAAGAGATGGTTGTTGATTGTACTTGCAAGTCATATGGAGAGATAGGAGTTCTTTGTTCTCATATTCTTCGAGTTTTCATTGTCCATAATGTCGAAGAGATTCCCAAAAAATACATTATGAAGAGATGGACCAAAAAGGCTATGAACACGATTGTTGAAGAAGGAGAAGATAGAGATAATGAAGTAAGTGTTGTTTCTGCTTCAGTTTGGAGGATGCAAAGCATAAGAAATTGCATTAAAGTTATAAATGAAGCTCAACATTGTCCGGCTGCAAGGAAGCTTATTGATTTGGGTGTGTTGGATATGTCATGCAAAGTAAAGGAGTATATTGGTGGTGTTGAAGGGGATGGTAATGTATCAAACAAGTATGTGCGAGAAGAAACTCTACTTGATGTCGTTGAGCCTTCAACAGACACAGTTTTGCCGGATGTTGTGGAACCGATTGCTGAAAAAGTCATTCCAACAATGATTCAAAATCCACCAAAGCGAAAGAGGAAGATTAAGAACGGGACTGAAAAGGCTAATGAGAGGAATGTGAGACCTAATGGAATTGTTGAGAAGAAACGCAATAAACTGAAAGGTTGGAACAAGAGAAGAGAAAGACATGTTGATAATTTGAGGGAGGAAACTCAGTCTACTGATCAGGTAAACTGTTCTTTTTAAACATTTATTTGTTCTTTTATTACTTTTGAATGTTCTTTTTGTTTATCATTGTTCTTTTTTCCATTTTTATGTTCTATTTATCCTTTTTGTTTATGATCTTTTAGTTTACTTTATTATGTTCTGTTGGCAAATTGTTTTTTTTAATAATTTATTTGTTCTTTTATTCCTTTAGTTTGTTCCTTTTGTTTATCATTGTTCGTTTTTCTTTCTATATGTTCTTTTGTCTTTTTGTTTATGTTCTTTTGCTAAACAGTTCATTTTTTAAAAGCACATCTATTTGTTCTTTTAATGTTTATTATGTTCTTTTTTGAACTGTTCTTTTTTATTATCTATTTTGTTCTTTTTTCTTCTTTATCATGTTCTTTTTTTCCTTATTGTTTCTTTGTTCTTTTTCAGTGTATCATAAATTTACCTGTTGGTGGGGTTTTGGTTCATCCAACATCTTCAAATTCACAATTGGAAGCATATGTTCCAGATGATTATTTTGGAGTACACATACAACCTTTGTAGATTCATTTACGATTGGTAATATTTTGATTTTTAGTTTGTTGTGTTTTTAATTATTTGTTTTTGTATTGTCATTAATGTTCTTTTACTCTTTTGATGTATATTTTTACGGGCTACTGCTCAATCAATATTTTGAAATGAGAATTTTTAGTTGTATATATTCTTATTTTTGTTTTGATTTTTGTGCAATTAGGATTGCAAAATTATTGCATAAAGGAGTATATGCTTAAATGTGAAAATAACTTACTAAAAGAGAATAAAAAGAATTTTGGAAAGGAAAGAACATATCCCATGATATAGAAGAACATGGTCTGGGATTGAAAAGAACTTGAACCTTTAATTGAAATACTTGTTTAAAATATTCAAACTACTTATCTGCTACTACTAGAACATCTAATTGTTTCCAAAAGAACACCACACATGTTTAAAAGAACAACCCATAACTCCAGCAATAACCACATCTACAAAATATACCATTGTTTTTTAAAGCATACTTCTAATAAAAGGTAACTATTATTCTTGAAGGAAATAATGCCCTTGGTCCAAGTATGCATTCTATGTTAAGTCTAATAAATGCGGTTCAGTATTAATTAACAAGTTAATAATTCAGTGAGATCAAGTGAGCTGAATGCCTAGCTAGAGGCCGCTTCAGTTCAAGTGGAATTAATGATATTAATCCACAGCTTACTCTTGACTGAACCCGTAGGGTCACACAAATAGTACGTAAACGGATCAAGTATTTAATGGCATTAAATACTCCATCTATGAATATTCGGAATCGACGGATCTTGGTTTCAGTGGGAGCTGAGATCGTCACAAGCAAGAAATGAATACTCCGGAAACGATGATATTGCCGGAAACGGAAATATGGATCGTATCGGAAATATAAATATTATCCAAGTCGTAGATGTTGCCGGAAACGGAAACATGGTACGTATCGGAAAATATTATCGGAAATGGAAATATTGCCAGAATCGGAAATATTGCCGGAAACGGAAATATTGTCAGAATCGGAAATATTATCGGAATCGGAAAATAATTCCGGAAACGGAAATATTAAATATTTGTTCGAAACGGAAATTAATTCCGGAATCGGAAATGTTAAATATTGTTCGTATCGGAAATGAATTCCGGAATCGGAAATTTAATCGGAAGCGTATCGTACGAATAAGCATCGGACGAGGCCTGCCGGACGAGGGCCCAGCTCGAAGCCAGGCCATCGCCCAGCAAGCCAAACGCGCGCCACAAGCCCAGCCAAGGCAGCGCCCAGGCCTACCGCAAGGCAGGCCCAGGGCGCGCCAAGGCCGCGGCTGCGTGGGCTGCTGCTCGCACGCACGCGCATGGGCGGCCCATCGTGGCTGCCGTGTGTGTGTGTGTGAGTTTGTGTTCATGCACGATTCCTAAAACGTGCAGAGTTCGGTTAATGATTAAATTCCTAATTCTATTTGGTAAATTAATTAATTAGAGTTTTTGTAGGATTCTAAGTTTAATTAATTCGTATCCTAATAGGATTCCAATTCTCTTTCCATACCCCTATAAATATGTGGCCTGGGTTCACAATTTATAACGAGTTTTAAAAGTATTCAAAGTGAGTTTTTGAGAGAAAAATTCAGTCACACATCTTGCTCAAAAGTGCCGAAAATTCTAGTACCTTAAGGGCGATTCTAGTTGGTCAATCTTAAGGCGGATCCGGACGTGCTGTGGACTATCTACGGAGGGACGACACTTGGAGTCCTAAAGACTTGTTCTTGCTCGGTTCGGGCGCAGCTAGGGAGGGCACGCAACAAAGAGTATGCATCTAAATTATGCTATATGATTATGTGTAAATAATATGTATTCCTGGGTTAATGGTTGTTTCCGCATGATTTATGTAATATCATATGTATCATAACCTAACAGTGGTATCACGAGCCCCTTATTATTTTCATAATCTAATTTGCATGAACATGGTTAAATATTACAAATTTGCAAGAATTAAAATGGGTGATTAATTTTCGTAATTGTTAATTAATTGCAAATTGCGTCTATTTAATTATACGTACGCAGTTTTTCGGCAGTTTCTTCGTTACTCATCCAAATCGAGTGATTTTTGTGTCAATTTCGCATGTAAAAGGCATTCTAAAATTTTGACAAAAAAAGTATTTTTCTGCCGAACCCAGAATTCTCAAATTCGAAGCCTAACTATGACTTTTCGAAGGTTTTAGTTTTTCGAATGCAAAATTTCGTAAATTTAAGATGTTAAATTAAATATTTGCGATTCTTGTTGATAAATCTTGAATATTGATTGACCTACTGTATATGTTTAACAAGTTTGAATGCCTAGCCTTGTTAATTATGCAATCTAATTTGTAATTATGATTAATTTGTTGAAAATTAGAATAATTTAGAATTAATTTGATTTTCATAATTAATTATAATTTAATTAGAAACCTATGATTAAAAACCACCATAAAAATTGTAAATTTATGATAAATTTTAAATTTTTATGACCTAGACTTGAATCCATAATAATCGGAAATCAATTGGATAATAAATTTTCGATTTTTCGCCCTAAAATTATGAAATTAATATTATTTATTAATTTGTCATTAATTTTAAATATAAATTTTAAATTTTTATGCGATTCTTTCATATAACTTGCACGCACAAAGCAATGGACGCTTCGTGTTACCCTTAAGGGGTGTTGTATAGTGCGGGCATGCGACGACGAGCAAGGGAGCTCGTCGCCCGTGCGGCACCAATGCAATGAGCAAGGCATGGTGCACGAGCACAAGGCAGCAGCCCTGCCTTGTGTCGTGGGCCACGAGCTATGAACAAATGGGCATGGGCGAAAGGCAAGCCAAGGCAGTCGCGTGTGGGCAGCAAGCGAGCTGCGCCACAACGCGCACTGCCTCGCGCAAGAGCGCGCAGCCTCGCGCGCAGCGAGCGCAAGCTCGCGTGCCACGAGCGCTGCGCCCAGCGTTGCTCGCGCGCACAGCGAGCGATGTCGCGCGCCCAGAGAGCGATGGCTCGCGCGCACAGCGAGCGATGGAGCGCGCGCAGCGTGCGCTGGCGAGCGCGCACAGCGAGCGATGGCTCGCGTGCGTCCAGCGCTGGCGCGCGCGCAGCGAGCACCACAACGTGCGATGGCTTGCGATGGGAGATGCAGCAGCTATGCGACGAGCGCATGGGCTGCGCGCACATGGCCAGCAATGGCTGTGTGCGTGCGGCCCATGGGCGTGCAATGCGTAGGGTGTTTGCGTTACGATTAGATCGTTTTGAATGTTTAATTTGAAAATTTCAGTTCACGTAATTTTAATTAATTTTAAAATTAATAATTTAAATTATTTTCTTGGATTTTAATTTTGAATATTGTAATTATAATAAATTTTATTTATTCTAATTATTTTACTAAAATTAAAATCATGAATTAATTTAAATAACGACTGAAATTAAATTAAACTTTTTGGATTCAATTATAAATTTATATGAGCTTTAAATTTTAATTAAATTTGTATGTTTCCGGTTAGACTAGAAATACATTTTTATGTTTAAAATTAGTAAAGCATATGAATTTATTGGTTTGAGTGGGAGCGCTTTTTAGTCATAAACTCTTGATTAGGTCTACAAATCCTTAAGGTTAAAACAACTTGATTAGAATTAATAAGGACTGAATAATTGGTAGATTATTGGTGCCCTTGATTAATTGCTGCAAATGTTTACGTGATGCATAATGTGTTTTACTAACCAGCTATGTGGGCCATTCATGATAATGAATGGGTGAATGGTATATATATTGTATATGTACTGTTTTGCAGGTTATGAAGTGACTAGTATGCCCCAAATAGGATAGAAAATATGGTCTGCGTACCATTAATTTGAATGTAATTGGTCTAAAGTACCAAAGTTATTTTTCAATTCAAATATGGTCTGCGTACCATCAAATAGTTGTAATTAGTTATAGCTTATCCTATTTGAAGAAAATGGTGCCTCCCACGGAGATTTTCAAGACGGACTTTAAAGTTAAAGCTTCAAGATGAAGTCGGGCCATACTAGATCACATTTATCTTATGCATGTTTTAAGTTATTTATTGCTTTTAAATATGTCTTAAAATGCATGAGATCAAAAGCTTGATTATGTTGCATGATTAAGGATTTTAGTTCACTTAAAATCTAACCAACATAGTAAGAGCCTTAAGTTCCAAACTTAAAAATTGAGTTAAAAGGTGCCATGCCAAAATATACACTTGCTTGGATATCCTTTACATCAATCTAGTAATAGTTTTCGCTCAGCGAGGTGTTACTTATTGGTCCTAAAGGGGAAAGGTACACAAATAATTGTGAGTACATGTTAGTTTTGGTGAAACTCAACGATATAAGCAAGGAGTCCTTTTATGTCGTGGCAAAATCGATAGGTTTACCTAATAAGTTCTTAGACGTACCTATCAACCAAGAATAGTTTCTAGACTATTAGCAAAAGGCTTTTGCTTACCTAAGATGTTTTAGGATTAAGTCGACAAACTGTGCTTAGTTCTTCAATGATTTTAGGATCTTGGAATCATTTTATTCACACCTGCCGGAACACATAATTCGAATAAAATGCTAATGACTTGTTGAAATTGCATGATTGCTTTAATTTTCAAGTTATTATTCATGATAAATGTTTAGACTTTGCATGCTTCAATGTATGTTTTAATTATTGTTTATAATTAAATATCTTGCACTGCAATAAATCCTTTTAGAAAGGTAACAGTAAATTTCCTCGATTGGTAGTGAATCCAAGAACGATTCACGGAAAAGAGAGAAAGTGAGCAATTTAAAATGTACGTTTCTTATATCGACTTTTATGGTTGTTTTCGAATATCAAAATCGAATGGCAAACCAATTGGTGCTTGTGAATTCAAAATACACTGTAGTTTTGAGATCATAAAGCATTGAGCTTAAACGCTCAGCTTTACCAATGGTTAACAACCTAATATCTTTGTCCATTTAATTCTCGAATGAGTCTAGTCCCTAGACATTCGAATAGATCGATGCTTAGAGAACTTTAGAAGCTTCTGGTAAGATCATCTAGTTGAAACTTAATATTCAACATAAATTAAATGTTAAGAACCTTGTTGGGGTGACATTGGACATATCTAACAAAGTATAAAAGTCAACACTAAAGAATTCAATTCTTAAGACTATAAGAAAGGGTACAAGAAATAGGAAACCGAGGAACAAATGAAAGGAATTTACGATTCCGTTTCTACCTATAAGTTTATGTTTAAAGAGAAGTGACCTAGCAATCAAACTTTCTTGGTATCATATACCGCTTGAGGTTCTTACTTCGGTAATAACTCAAATAATGGAAGCTAGGCTACACTAATGGCCTACAAGTGGGAAATGAAGCATGGCAATGCTACATTAGTTGTAGGGTCATCTAGTTTGTTTTAAGTCCTTTCAAAGGCTGGAACTAAATGGCTATTTTGTTCCATAATCAGCATACCTAAATTTCTGCTTCAAACACAGAAAGACTCACATTTAGAAGAACAAAAACAATGCTTGTTTGTTTGTTTATTTGAATGAAATGATCATTTACGGGATGAGTCAATATGCTTGATTAAAACAAACAACTCTTTAAAGAACTTTACTAGGTTCAAATCAACCCCTTGATTTGAGTTCCACTAATCTTTGGCATTGTTGCTTAGACCATATCAATAAGTTAACATTCAAAAGCTCTATTTTGATGGACTTTTTGAAAGTTTATTGATTTCTAAATCAATCTAAGACAACTAGTCTTACTTGTTGAAAGTAACAAAAGATATGAACTATTGTTAGAACGCCTAGACAATAGAGTTCAAAGCTAAAGAAAGATTTTATGACTTTATTATTTCACATGGATTTGAGTGAATATAGTTTATTTACTCAAATGTGATATAAGTTGAATCTGTTTGGCTAGTTCAAAGATTCAGAAATATAAAATCAACTTGGCAAGAAATCATAAAGATCTAGGTTAGATCATGTTGATGATTACTTGAGACCAAATATGATCATCAATGATTGTGTGTTGTAATTTCACAATCTAGGTCCATAAGATATGGCATATCTACGTTGGAATGATCGAAGTCAATTAGTACTTGATTCGATCAATGATGAATCATAAAGACTTTTTCTATAATTTCTAAAACAAAATGCTCAACTACCACCAAACTAAACCAAATTCGTCAAAGCTATTGAAAAGTAATTAATTTCAGAATATCTTTTCATAATATATCTAAAGAGTTCCTAAACTCAGTGGGAGCTTAGTGTTTGTTATTCAACAAACTAAGGCCCAAGTATAGATATATGTTTCATTGTGATTTATTCAAATGAGACACAAGGGTATTGTTTCTACCACGAATTTTTGAGAACATAATGTTTGTTTGCTCGAAATAATGTCCTTTTGGGGATTCGTTTCCAAAATGACAAGTGGGAGAAAATAGACCTCGAAAGTCTTCGAGGCGAACAACAAACATAAACGGACATTCCGGAGGCTTTTCGAAGTGCTTCAGAAAACCCGAACGTATTCTTTAAGGACTTTAGAAGTGGCTTTTAAAGAATAGACATCTCTTAGAAGACTTTACAAGTGCTTCAAGGAGAACAGAATATTCAAAGGACTTTCAAGTGGCTATTGATATTCTATTGTTTGATGTTCTATACCCTAGTAGGCATAGAGTTCAAGTCACTGGAACTATGAGATTCTTCTATTAGATAGTGAAGAAACATGAAGTTCAGGTCATTGAAGCTATCTTATTCTTCCATTAGATAGTGAAGAAACCTAGAACTTGCAGTCAAACTATTATCATGTAGATTAATGAGTTTGTGACTTGTAAGAAAGCTATGACGAAACCCAGATTCCCTAAAATGGTTAGAGGCCATATATAGACTCAAATGTTTTAAATGGTTAGAGGCCATAAAACATACTCAATGTTTTGATGACAAAATTGAAATTTTGTTGATTTGCAAGAATAGTTTCACACCTATTGGTTGCAAAGTTTGTTTAAAGGATAAAAACCATCAAACATGGAATTGTGTTCACACACAAAGCTAGATTAGTTGCTAAAGGTTAAAAGCAAATTCATGGCATGGATTGTGTTGAAACCTCATGCAAAATCATAATGCTTAAGTCTATAATTCAAGCAATGATTGCATATTGGTACATATGGCAATTGGATGACAAAACGTATTCCTCAATCAAATGTTGGAATATAATATGTACATGGTATGTCATAGAATTTGTGGATCCAAATAAATGCTTGAAAAGGAAAGCTAGCTTATAAAATCTAAGTACAGATTTAAGCAAACAATTGGGAATTGGAACTGTATTTTAAATGAAGCTAATAAGCATTTTAGTTTCATAAAATATACATGATTCTTATAGATATATAAGAAGTTTAGTGGGAGTACATAAAACTTAATTGGTCCTATGTGTATCACACACATATCTCTCTATTGTGAAATAACATTCAAATGCTAATGACTTAGATTTGAAATTATTCATCAATGATGGACCAAGGCGAAACTTAGTACATACTGGGTATTAAGATCTATTTACAAAGATCTTATGATATTGTTTTGGATTAAGTAATGGCATTTACTAAATCAAACACGAAAGTCTCCATTGGAGATATTTGACCCATGTGAATAAATCTAAGTAAAGGATGATTTGAACTATGTATAAGCATTTACTAAGTTAACATCAAAGAATCTAATGAGATTCTTCACCTATATTATATGTCAAAGAATTTAGCTGGATTCAGTATCTACTGAAATTGAATGAGCTAAAGTTACATGAATAGAATTCAATTGGGAATTATTCTGCAAAAGAATTTATCATGTATGATATAATATGAGGATCGCCAAAAACGTATCGTATGACTTTAGCCATGACGAACATATACCAATCTCTATTGATCTAAGTAAAGATCAACTAGATTGAGATCAAGAATACTTATGGTACTTGAAAAGGTACATAGGAATAGTTCTTAATTCAAGGAAATAAAGATATGCTAAATATTGATGCTACACGCATAAACACTGGCAAAGGATCAAGCAAGACCCTTTGGAGTTAACCATTGATAAGGACGAGCTATAGAGCATCGTGTTTTGAAAATGGCAACATGGGTTGGAGACCATGAGTTGTTGCGTGGGAAATTAAAATAATAATTTCTATGTTTTAAGATATAGTTGGAGAGTCTTCCACATATCTATGAACTGCTTGGATAGGTAAATCCAAACAAAGCGTCACTAGCAACCTATACAATTGAAGTAAAAGTAATTATTGCCTAAGAAGCAATAAAACAGGGTTGTTTAAAGTTCTTCACTGAACTTGGGTAGATCACCTATCTGCTGGCTTGATGGTTCTTCATTGAAAAATGCGTAGAACCACTCTTGAAGCAAGAAAAACGTCTGCTAACTTGATGGTTCTTCATTGCAAAATGAGTAAAACCACCATCGAAGTAAGAAAGACTAGATCACATAATAAACAAACTCGAAAAGATCTTATCATCATATCTCAAAGAACATTCGATGAAAAGGATGTTAAGATTGGAAAAGCATGATAACTAAACCTATGCAACAAGTGAGAAGCAACACTCACGTTGTAGCACTGGAAATCAAGCATAGCTTTGAATTCCATGAAATGTTTTAAAGATGGGTTAGAGGCCCATGGTTGTAAAACATTGGGGTTGAACATTTATCATATATGAAATGTATTTTCATATTCCATTTAATCTTGGTTTAGTATTAAATGATGAGTCCCTTCAAATTTGACGATATATTCAAGATAGACTGTCAGGACCAGTCCTGTGACTAAGAAATGTCTATCAAGTGAACTTGAATGTCAAAGGTTGAAAATGGTCCCTAGTCGGAGTTTTCTATAAAAATTGGACGCATAGAAAACGTTAGACGATTAGAATGCAAGATGACTAGTAGTTCTGTTTCTTGAACTATGTGGACATGGCAATGTCATAATCATTTGCATAGATACTTACTTTGGGAAGACTAGTATCGGACAAGACCTATGAAACTTTACTCTAAGAGATGAAAATCTGTCATAAGTAAATTTCATTAAAATTATTAGACACTAAATCCTCAATACCTGAGTGATTTGAGATTACTTGTTTGAGAACTGGTTGCTTTGACGTTGACCAACCGTCGCACCGTAAAAGGAGGCTATAAAGGCAACGCTCAGGTAATCACCTATCAAACGAAGTCTAATCTCAAGATCGCAAGATTGGGATTGTCCTCCCATAAATCGGGATGAGATGCTTAAAAGTTGTACAAGGCCACTCGGAGAGCTAGAAACTGTGAAATGCATGGCCGTGCTCGGATGAATCATAGGCTATGATTATCTGTTTATTTGATCAGTTGAACTCTGAAACCGAGGAACACCTCTGGACATAATAAGGATGACAACTCTTACCTTATGTTCAAGAGCAAGCATCGAGCGACAAAGGAATTAGGAAATGCGCACTTGTCCCTAAGGACAAGTGGGAGACTGAAGGAAATAATGCCCTTGGTCCAAGTATGCATTCTATGTTAAGTCTAATAAATGCGGTTCAGTATTAATTAACAAGTTAATAATTCAGTGAGATCAAGTGAGCTGAATGCCTAGCTAGAGGCCGCTTCAGTTCAAGTTGAATTAATGATATTAATCCACAGCTTACTCTTGACTGAACCCGTAGGGTCACACAAATAGTACGTAAACGGATCAAGTATTTAATGGCATTAAATACTCCATCTATGAATATTCGGAATCGACGGATCTTGGTTTCAGTGGGAGCTGAGATCGTCACAAGCAAGAAATGAATACTCCGGAAACGATGATATTGCCGGAAACGGAAATATGGATCGTATCGGAAATATAAATATTATCCAAGTCGTAGATGTTGCCGGAAACGGAAACATGGTACGTATCGGAAAATATTATCGGAAATGGAAATATTGCCAGAATCGGAAATATTGTCGGAAACGGAAATATTGTCAGAATCGGAAATATTATCGGAATCGGAAAATAATTCGGGAAACGGAAATATTAAATATTTGTTCGAAACGGAAATTAATTCCGGAATCGGAAATGTTAAATATTGTTCGTATCGGAAATGAATTCCGGAATCGGAAATTTAATCGGAAGCGTATCGTACGAATAAGCATCGGACGAGGCCTGCCGGACGAGGGCCCAGCTCGAAGCCAGGCCATCGCCCAGCAAGCCAAACGCGCGCCACAAGCCCAGCCAAGGCAGCGCCCAGGCCTACCGCAAGGCAGGCCCAGCGCGCGCCAAGGCCGCGGCTGCGTGGGCCTCGCTGCGTGGGCTGCTGCTCGCACGCACGCGCATGGGCGGCCCATCGTGGCTGCCGTGTGTGTGTGTGTGAGTTTGTGTTCATGCACGATTCCTAAAACGTGCAGAGTTCGGTTAATGATTAAATTCCTAATTCTATTTGGTAAATTAATTAATTAGAGTTCTTGTAGGATTCTAAGTTTAATTAATTCGTATCCTAATAGGATTCCAATTCTCTTTCCATACCCCTATAAATATGTGGCCTGGGTTCACAATTTATAACGAGTTTTAAAAGTATTCAAAGTGAGTTTTTGAGAGAAAAATTCAGTCACACATCTTGCTCAAAAGTGCCGAAAATTCTAGTACCTTAAGGGCGATTCTAGTTGGTCAATCTTAAGGCGGATCCGGACGTGCTGTGGACTATCTACGGAGGGACGACACTTGGAGTCCTAAAGACTTGTTCTTGCTCGGTTCGGGCGCAGCTAGGGAGGGCACGCAACAAAGAGTATGCATCTAAATTATGCTATATGATTATGTGTAAATAATATGTATTCCTGGGTTAATGGTTGTTTCCGCATGATTTATGTAATATCATATGTATCATAACCTAACAATTCTGCCTTCATGAAAACAACCAACTATTCAACTTGATTAGCTCTCTTCAATGCCAGATACGTTAGCTCATGCCTTTTGTTCAGAACGGATAATAAGATTTCAGTACCGTACCGCATTCTCAGCTTGCAAATAAAGTCTTTCTGAAAACATAAAATAGTACATTAATAAAATATTATATATTAAAATAATATACGTACATATATTCAAAATTTACTTACATCTTCATCTGTGTTTTTGAAGCCACAATTCCAAGTCTGGTTGCCTTTGTAGGTCTCCATATGCCTCATTGCATATACCCCACAATCAGTCTTGTTTGTTCTGTTTTTCATGGCATTTCAAGCAACACAATTTCATATGCTGAAATCTGTGCCTTCCGCAAAGGATGTCCTTCTTGTTCACAAATATTGTCCATGCTTCAAACTGAAATAAAAAGAACATTTAACTTAGTAAAAGAACAAAGAACAAAGAACAACAAAGAAACAAAGAACAACAAAGGAAGGAAAAAAGAACATTTAATTTAGTAAAAGAATAAAGAACAACAAAGGAAAGAACAAATAAAATATATAAGAGGAAATTCTTCAAATAGACTTACAGTTCTTTCTGCAAATGTTTTATATTTATCATCATATGTAATTCCTTCAGGTAAGGAGAGATTGTCAATGATCTCCACCTTCTTCGCCTTTTGGTTGATTACAATGAGATAAAAATGATCACCAGACCAGACTGGAAAGAACAACTACAAGCAGAGAAAAGAACATTAAACAAAGGAAAACGAACATATGTAAAAAGAAAAGAACAATTTTATAATTTTACCAGATGGAATCCCTTCAAAGACTTCACACCAGCAGTTACATACTTATGGCGTACACTTAAAATAAAATTTTCTAAGCGTTTGCCCTCGGTTGCTTGACTATCCTGTGATCCACCATACGGTTCATTCTGGCAGAGCATATTCTGCACCGAAAAAAAAATAATTTTAAATATATGTTATATAATAAAAATAACTGAAGAAGTACGAAAATATGATTTTTTAGTTATATTAAAACTTACGAAAGGGATTGTAGAGAAATAGAACTTCAAGTTACTCTTGACACTTTGATCTGGATCATCATTCAGTATTCTTGCAAAAGTGTCAATAACATTATTCATCACCCACACATTGGGAGCTGTTTTAAAGGAAAAGAACAAAAATATGAGTAAAAGGAACATCAACAGCATTTAAAAGAACATTTTAAATTCCAATAATTAAATATATACCTAGGGTTTGAAACTCTTCTCTGGTAACTATATTCCAATCATCAGTGTACAACACCTGACTGTTATAAGAATGAAAATAAAATTTCCATAAGAACATGTACAAAAAGAACATCTACATTCAAATACTTGTAATAGTATAAAATTCTTACGTTGGGCTTCCCTTTCCAAAGGCATAATCCAGTACGCATCGCATGTCCTTTTCCTTTTGATTCAACTGTTCTTCCCCAACCAGTAGGTGTGAATACTGAGTTAAGAAGGGTGACAGTAACTTGAGGGGAACATTTTTCTTTCTCTTAACAAGTTTAGGTACTTGTACGTTATCTGGATCCTCTTCCTCACTTATGAAAACAAATACATTATAAAGTAAAAAGAACATATTAGAGGGAAAAACGAATTCAGACTAACAATAAAAAGAACAACAAAGTGAAAAGAAAAGAACATTTTATAAATGATAATGAAAAATAACTTGTAATAATAAACGAAAAATAACTTATAAAATAAAATGCAGTAGTCATACTCTATGTTCATAGATGTAGGTGCATTTTCTGGTTGCGAGTACACCGCACTTGGAGTGCTAAAAGAGTGGAAAGAAAAGAATATATTACTATAAATAAAAAGAACAAAAGCGAGAAAGAAAAGAGCATTAAATTGAAGATTATGAAAATTATATTTTAATAAAATACAGTAGTCTTACTTCAGGAATATTGATGGAGTTTCCATTTCAGTCTGCGACTCAGCGGCAGTTGGAGTCTTAAACTCGGATTCTTCAGTTCTAACAGTTGGAGACATGGGGTTTCCATCTTCAGCTCCTTGGATTAAACCTTCCATATCTGATCTCACATTTTCAGGTTCTCTGTGTATTACAAAAAAAAAAAAAGAACATGTGAGGAGGAACAAAGAACACAATGAGAAGAATTAAAGAACAAAAGTGCAATGAAAAAGAACATATAAGTTAATATTAAAAGTAGGAAGATATTAAAGTAAATATAGAAAGAACATAAAGAAATATATGAAAGGAACATTCCGAATAAAAGAAACAAAAGATCCATTAAATAATTGTATAAAGACAGAGAATTAATAAAAAGAACAAATCAAACGAATAAAAAAACAAATAATTGTTTATAAAAGAACATTGTGAATAATGAAAGAAACAGTCACATATTTATTATACATGTGTATGTGAACTGTTTTAAAAGAACGCATACTCAGTTTTTTCTGTAGGTGGCTGTTGTTTTTCAGCTTCATCTTTGTTGTCCCCTGAAATTGTCTCCAAATCACGTTCAGTCAAAGTTTTGTTTGCCAAGATTGCTTCTAATCTCATTTCCTCTTCAAAGTCGTGTGCCTGAGGAGGAGAATTTGAATCGGAAACCATTCCAAGCTTCAATGTCAAATCAGCAAATACATTAGGCTGGGAAGGCATGATCGGAGGTGTTAAAAATGGTGGCAAATCAAATGGAACATCCTCAGATTCCTCGATTTCCTTTCTTTCATTTCCTTCTGTTGCCTTTCGTACTGCTTCCTCAAATAGTATTGTGAAGTAGTTTGAGCTGAAAAATCCTTTATCTTGACTGAGGATTGAACCAATCTCCTCAGTATTCCTTCCTTCTTGCCGCTCTTCTGTAGAGTTGCCCTTCTCAAAAGTAACTGAAATTTCAATTCCAGAGCATGTTGACCATATTTTTGCCATATTGAATGGCAGACTTTTTTTGACATCAATAGTAGTGTCAAAGAACTTTCTGGACAACGACAATAAGTCGTTGAACTTGTTCATGACACTACTGAGTTCAGTAGTGGTTTTAGTGAATTCAGCATGGAATTCCTGTTTAACAATAACAACAATAAGGACTGGATAAATAAAAAGAACATTCGAATGGAAAAAAGAACAAGAGAGATTCCTAAAAGAACATTCAAGTAGAGCTTAGAAACATTGTTAAAGATCGAAAGAACATGTTAAAGAGATAAATGAACATGTAAATAACATGCTTAAACATATAAAAGAACATATTCAAATGTAAAGAACATCTTTTTAAGAAAAAAGAACATGCTTAAATAACATGAATAAACATTTAAAAGAACATGTAAAAGAACGTAAAGAACTAGTTTTTGATAAAAATAACATAAACACAGAAAGCAAAAAACATGGTAGGAAAAAAGATTATATTGAGGACGTAAAAGAACATTTGTTGGAGGAAAAAGAACATTACAACAAAAACGTTGAAAAAATAAATGCAATGGTTTTGTTGAGTGAATTTAATTTTTACCTCAATTGTAGAAGGGACTTTTGCTTTCTCACTGGGGTCTGCCTGTTGCTCTAGCAAATCTTTGTCATCCCCGAGTTGAGTCACTGGTACACCTTGATGTTCTTTGGGCACATCATTTGTTGACCAGTTAGGCTCTTGGTGTTGATGTTGCTGTTGTGGTTGCTGCAGTGGTTGCTGCGGTGGTTGTTCATCATGTTGCTGCTGTTCTTGATGTGGGTGTTGAAGAAGAAGTGGTGGTGGTTGTTCACTGAGTGCTTTTTGCTGTTTGAGCAGCTTCATCTCCTCCCTGTACAGTTGTAGCTCAGGTGGACCTTGAATTCTGTCCAGAATCAAGCCATGTCCGAAGCCTGTAGCATTGTCATTGCGTACCCTGCTGCTTATCATATCTCTTGTCCAGCAAGAAATTAGGGGGAAGATCCTTGGAGGGTACTCTTCCATGATCTGCACCCGATCGAAATAACATACCTAATTTAACAATAACAACATAATTTATTGTTAGTTAGGTGAAAGAAGAAGATGAAAGTAATATATATAACAAAGGGAAATGCTAGCTTAATGATTGAAATTTACCATTAGAAATGGTAGTGGACCAGCAAACCATCTGCTACGGTCCACATTCCAGTACATAGCTGCCCCAAGAAGGCTGGTGTATGCATACTGGCACCAATTTAGATTCCTCACTTGCTTTGGCTTTTGAAACAGAAAAATATAAAAGAAAAGAACATTAATTATGATTTTAAATAGAATAAGAAAATAGAACATTCAATAGAAAATAAAGGAACATTAGAGAGAATGAAAAGAACAATGAAAGAAGAGCAAAAGAATATTGAATACAACTGAAAAGAACACAACTAACATTCATATAAAGGAAAGTACAACAATAGGACATTCAATGGAAAAGAAAGGAACATCATACAGAATAAAAGAACAGTGAAAGAGAAAGAAAGAACATGGAATTCGACAAACAAATAAAAGAACAATAAAAATATTAATAAACATTTAAAAGAACATAATACGCAAACAAAAGAACATTAATGAGAAACAAAAGAACATTAATGAGAAACAAAGGAATTTTGATGTATACCGATAAATTAGTAGTGGATTTAATGCAGGTGTTAACTGCAACCACTAGGAAAGATCTCTTCCAGTTATCATCAACTGGAGTCTCATCTTTGATCAGTTTTTCAACCATTTCTTTCAATTTTGGGCATCCAGACTTCACTTTTCAGTATGCCCAAAATTCAGCAAAAACCCTCAAAACTTCAGGATCTTGTTCATCAGTCCATTCCACGACCGGAGCTCCTCCAATAGGTATACCGTACACCAGGTATACATCCTCTACAGTAATATCAAGGGAAGAATTTGGTAGATGCAAGGACCGGTCAGACGAGTTGAAATTCCTAACCAACTCGTACGGGAATGGATTTTCGTTTTGTGGGATGTCAAGTTGCAGAAGAGATCCAAAGTCTAACTCCACGATGGCTTGTTGTTTTCTTATATCATCTGGTTCATTAGATGCAATTCCCCTCAAGAATCGCATCATCAATTGCGGAGTTTGCCTTAGATTTAGTTTCCTTTCTTCAGGTTTTGGTTTGGCAACAACCAAAGATTTTGGTTTCTCATCATCCACCACCTCCATGACCTCATCAGAAACAACAATTTGTTTACTTCTTGTTGCTCTCTAGAAAAAAGAAAAAATATAAAGAACATTAGTCAGGGAGTAAAAGAACATTATAAGGAAGAAAAAGAACAAATAACTTAAGAAAATTTTTGACCTTCTCAACTACTTTTTTCCCCTTCTTCATTAAGGGTTCACTTTCCTCTTCTACTTCTTCACCTTCTTCTTCACCTCCTTCTTCATCTTCCTCGTCTTCATAAACCTCCCTCACAACTATCTGATTAACTCTGCTACCCCTCTGAATGAAAAAAGAACATAAATGATGATGTAAAGAACACAAGACAGGAAAAAAAGAACATTCTTTATTTAAAACACAACATTTATTTCTATTATAATATAACATTAAGGTAAATAAAAAGATATACAAAAAGGGTAATGTGAAGTTTACCTTAAGTGCTGCAGTCTTTTTCAAAGTAACTCCATTCCCCTTCTTAGCATTTGGTGCAACTTTTTTTGTTGAAATTTTCTCAGCAGGCAACAAGCTCTTCTTCTTATGTGCCTCTTCCAATTCCTGCTTTACCTCTTTGATAAGATCGGGAAATTCTTCTTTCAGCAATTGACTTCTGTTGGCCAAAACAATAGAACATAAGTAGTAAAAAAAAAGTAAAACACAGAAAATAAAAAGAACACCATTTATGTAAGTTACCTTGTCCTTTTCCTGTTTGGTATTGATTTCCTAGACTTCCCCTTTGCTTTTTCAGGTTCCTCACCAGCTTCTTCTCCGTCTTTTTTCTTTCTAGTAAAAACATAAATGCAAAAGTATGTTTAAGAAACGAAAATAACAACTACAATGTAAATATGAAATAATATTAACAAACACAGATGATACCTCAAAGTAATTTTTAAGTTCGTTTTCTTTTCTTTTCTTTCTGGTTCATCCAGCTCTTCTGGAACTTTTACCTCGGCCTCCTCTTTTTCAGGTTCTTTCACTTCTTCATGCACTTTTACTTCATGCTCTTTCTTTTCAGTTTCTTCCTGCTTTTCAGGATCTTTGCTGGAATTTTTTTGTCCTTCTCCACCCTTCTTTTTTTGTTCAATCAGATCCAGCTGCTTTTCCTGTTGTAGCAGCTTTTCCTGAAGTGCTTGCACCATCTTCTGTTGTTCTTGCAATGCTTTCCTTTGTTTGGAAAGTCTATAATGAAAAAAACATATGTCATGAAAAAAAGAACAACACCAAAAACACATGTTATGAAAAAAGAACAACAGAAAAATGTTTGAAATAACACATGTAATGGAAAAAGAACAACATGTCGTGTACAAAAGAACACAGCTATGCTTTTGGAAAGAACACATATTATGAAAAAAGGAACAACACAAAAAACAAGTGCACAGTTCTCATCCTGCACCCTTGTACAATATCTTATTCATCTGATTTTTTTTATTTTTTCATATACTATATAAATAATGTTTGTCCTCCATATTCTCATTCGTTCATCATTTCATAATTTTAGCAACACATTTTAGAGAGAGAAAAATGAGAGGTTTTATTTTCTCTCAACAGAAGAGAGAATTTAAGAGAGAGAAAGAGTGAAATGCGATTTCTACTTTCTTCTCTCTCCAACTTTTCGCATTATTGTTCCTGTTTTTTTGAGAATTAGTGAATTAATCAGAATACTAATTCTCAGGAGATGAAAAAATACAATTTGCTAATTTTCGTAGAAAGAAAATTGAAGGAGATAATGAAATTCAAGAGGATTGTGATCATTTGCTGAGGATTTATGTTGATGTTGTTGATAAATGTTGTTCAACTGTTGATCAAGGTATGCTTATATGTTCCTTTTCTTATGTTCCTTTTATTAAGTGTTCTTTTACTGTGTGCCAACAGTTTTAGGTTTGTCTTTTAAATGTAGATGGTTTGTTCTTTTATCCGTGATTGATTGTTCTTTATTTTTTAAAATACATTTAAGAACAAGTAAAAAGAACACCATCTCATCAAATCTAAGCACATTGTTCTTTTTAATTTTCATTGATTGTTCTTTTAATGCCTAGTGATCTTTTAAGTAGACATGGACTGTTCTTTTCTTCTAGATGCATAGTTATTTTTAAGCCTACATTAATACTGTACTGTTCTTTTGAGTGTACATTGGTTGTTCTTTTGAGTCTACATTGATTGTTCTTTAAACCTACACAGTTGGTTCTTTTAAGTTTTTATAGATAAGAACATAGATAAAAAAGAACATAGATATAATTCAATAGATAAGAACAAAATTATAGATCTAGGTTTAAGTTCGTCAAAATTGTACTGTTCTTTTTAGTCTATTTGTTGTTCTTTTAACCTGGGCGAATTGTTCGTCAAACAGTAGGGCTAATAAAAAGAACAGACAGTAAATAAATAAAAGAACATAGATCTACTTATTTAATTTAAATTTCCACTATTCTTTTGAGTTAACATTCGTTGTTCTTTTAAATCTATACCATTGTTCTTCTAAGTGTATGATTCAGTGACTTAAAATACATTTAAAAAAAACATAAATGTAGATCTACTTTTAAATTCGTTAAAAAATGTATTTGGTTTCGTTATTGAAATTAGAACATTAAGGAAAACAAAAAGAACAAACAGAAGGTGTAAATGAACCTAGGTTTTTGTTTAAAAAATCCACTTACTCGCTCTCTTCTTCTTCTTCTGTTTCTGAAACTTCTTTGTTGATATCTTCCAACAAATCCGCATCAATTGTTGGTGTAATTTCTTTCTCTTTCTTCTTTTTGTTTCTTAAGTTCAATAAAGTCGTTGTCAAAGGAACATCATCCCTTCAAATGAAATTTTATAGAAAATTAAAATTCATGGGAAATTCTCTAAAAATTAAAATTAAACTGAAATTCAAGAAAAAAGAAAAGAAAAATGAAGTTGAATTCTTACTCAATAGAACATTTCGCATCAACTTCTTCTCCTTTTTTCGATTTCCCCATTTTCAATTGTTAGGGTTCAAGTTTTTGTAACCAGATTATCACTTCCAAAAAACAAATTGGGGAAGTTTTTAGAGTGAAAATAGTAGAATTGCAAATTGGGGAAGTTCGGATTTGCAAGAATTTGAAAGGTTTTGCACTGTTTTTTTGATTGTTTGTGAGTGGAGGTTTTGCATGTAGGTTGAGTGTGAAAGTGAAAATAAATGTCGAATTCAATGATGTATTTATATATGATAAATTGAAGAGAGAGAAAATAACTGCTACAGTATTTTCAAACTTAAACTTCCTTTTTTTTTTGGTTGTTCTTTTCGTCCGCTTTTTTGTTCTTTTGGCCTATAAGTAAAGAAAATGATGTTCGTTTGAGTCTCCTTTGTGTTCTTTTTATTATCTGTTGTTAGTATTTTTAAATTTGTTTTTTATTACTATTTTTACTTAAATTATATTTTTTTATTTTTTTATTTTAAACAGTAATCTATTTTTTAATTTTTTAAAATACAAAATGAAAGACAAGTAACTTATTTAATGTTTTTTTATTAAAAGATTTTGAGGAGAGAGAAATTAACTGCCACGTTTTATGTTTTCATAGGAAAACTTCTGTTTTGCGGTTTTTTTCTTGCCACGTTCATTATTTCAATAAAAAACTTCTGTTTGGCGGTTTTTTCACTTTTTAACGTTTTTGTTGTTCTTTTCGTTGGTTCTTTTCTTCTTTTGTGCGTCTGGTGTTGCATTTGCCATGTTCTTTTTAAAAGTGCAGAGAAATCGTTTTTTCCTTGTTTTAACCTTTCTGGTTTTTAATATGTTTGTGTTTTTCTTTTTTTCTTTTTGTTCTTTTCCTTTACTTTCTGATCTTCTCTCATTTTAGTGTATTATGTTCTTTTACGTGTTTTAATCTTTTTGGTTTTTAATATGATTGTTCTTTTCTATTTGTTCTTTCGTTTAATTGCTGATGTTCTTTCTTTTTAGTGTTTTATGTTCTTTTACGTGTTTTTACTTATTGTTCTTTTATGTGTTTTTACTTATTTGTTGTTTTAACCTTTTTTGGTTTTCAATGCTATTGTTCTTTCCTGTTTTACTTATTGTTCTTTTGGTTTAATTCTTGATGTTCTTTCTTTTATGTTTTTGTGTTCTTTTATGTTTTTTGTTGTTTTTTTATGTTTTTGCGTTTTGTTCTTATTTTTCTGCGTTTTGGTGCAGGTGCACCTAGATCTAGGTGCACGCGCCTGTACCATCCGCGCGTTGTATAAATATAATCTCAATGGAGTACTTCACTTTGTAACTCAATGTGATTTACAAATGAAGCAAAAACGTTAAGAGTGAGGTCCAATAAGAATGAATTATACATTCATTTTTTTAGTTGTTGTGCTAGAATTCAAGTGATTAAGATAATACACATTTAATTAGTCTCATCCATAATTCATTCATCAGATACATAGTATTAAATTAAAGTATATATATAGCATTGTTGTTCTTCATTACAATGATGCATGAGTGTATCATGACTTAACTTTGTAAGTAATTGGATTTTGGTCGAAAAAGTTAGTCGGACGGAGCTCGAAACTGCTTCGGAGAGTTGCCATAATAGGAAAATCTTCTTGGCAGGGGACGTGATGAAATCCCATAGTATACCACAACACAATGTCTTTGTTTTCTATCTTTCTATTCCTGCAACAAATAATCCATGTTCGTTAAAAGTTACGATAAGTATACAATTAACTGTGCAGTCAATACATTATTAAACATATTTATATATGTAGTAGTCAAAAGCGTCTATTGTACACTATAAGATCGAGATTTTTAAAATTAGCTAGGATAACAAAAACATTAATTCCATGTTATGCTTGATAAATTCGTTTTTAATACTCTAAGTAATTCTTGTATCTTTTGTCTCGCAATTTGTATACCAATTGTATTTCAGCTTCTCATATTAGTTGACGTTAATGTAATATTAATTAATTATGAAGATACAAGTGATTCACTTAGTACCAATATAAACTATAGAAGAGAGTGAAACATAAATTGTGGAACATAAAATTTTGATTTTCCGGGGAAGAGATTACTATAGCCTATAGTAGCTTGAAGCTTATGTTCCATAATTTTATGTACCACTTGTTTATTACAATTTATTTAATACCAAGTACTTGTTAATTAGCACCCGTGTAATGCAAGGTTTCATTAAAACAAATAAATTAATAATTAGTTTATTCAAATGTTATACAGAGTATTGATATTAGTGCATGGTAATGGGTAATTTCAAAGCGGATATTAGTTAATATTTTTTTTTTCAATGCCAACAACTAAAAAAAGGAGTTGTATTTAATTTAGATGAAATAAATTGAAGGGAGTCACCTTGTAATTTATTCTACATTAAACATTTTACAATCATTATTGTTTCCAAAAAATATAAATGAGTACGTGGTTGAACTTAATTTCTAAAAGAATATTAAATTAAAATATTAAAAAAAAATGCAAGGTTTGGAGGGAAAAAAAATGTATTTTAGTATAAACTAGTTAGCACCCGTACAATGCACAGTTTCTTTAAGTTTGTTTGAACAATCTATACTAATATATTAAAAGGCGTTTTCGAAAACGTCTATGTGTCACGTAGTACTCTTCCCTTTGCACCACATCATTCACTCATCAAGTGGTATGTAATGTCATGGATAACCAAAAATCAATACAACGAGGTTCGAACTCTAGACCTCATGTTTGAATGATAATTTTCATTACCATCTTAACCAACCGCCAACTGTGGTTTATTTTTCACATTAATTTATAAATAAATGTTAACATGAAGTCTAAACCAACTAAATTTTTATTTAATTTTTTATTTTCTATGGAATATTTTGAAAAAAAATAAAAATAAATAATTAGGACAACTATGAAGAAACATGATGTCACGAATCTCATAAGCATCAACTATAGAAATACCTTGCACGGTTGCTTATATCTAATTTGGTGTTATTAATTTGAAGCACTTAGTTCCACTAAAAAACAAATTATACAATTGTAAGATGATCTAATTGAAAAATTACTTAGCATGATAAATGACGTAGTGTGTTTGTGTAGTTGACAAACTTAATTGATGTTTTTCACTTTAAGGTATACATGCATTTCGTCAAATATTGAGCTCAAAAAAAATCTAAAATTTTAACTATTCAATGTAGCGATCGGGACATCGCCCGGGCCACACATTAGTTATCTTTCAAACGCTGCATTAGTACGGGCGTAGCAAAGGGTACTTTTAAAAGTGGGCATTGGTTAATAATTTTGATTTTCAGTATCAACCACTAAAAAAGAGTTGAATTTAGATGCAATAAATAAAATGGGTCATCTCGTTCACTTATGTCTAAAAAATTGAATGGAAAAAAATATGTGGGATTTTGGGTGGGGTGGGGTGGGGGGAATTAGTTGTGTTTTAGTATAGTATATAGATTTAGATATAGATATATACAGTACATATAATAGGATAAATGTAGAAAATATCCGTACCTACGAGTCCATACAGTTAAGCCATCATCTCCATGGCTTTGGTCAGCATAAAAACCAGCAGCCCACCTTTCTGACTTACTATAGGGAGTCACCCAAACTTGGTACTTCGTATAAGCAGTACGTATTTGAGGATAATCATCATCAGCTAGGAGTGAATAAGCCGGTTGTCCGGTAATAAGCTGGTAACCAACTGGGTTTCCCACATTAGTTTTCTTATTAGAATTCACCACCATTAACTGAGCCGGCTTCGAGCTGAGCCGTATTCTAGCCTCAGCTTCTCTTTTAAAGATTTTCTTCTTGACATTCCAGTAACTTTTCCTAGGGGTTGACATCCTCCTTACTCTCTCCGACTGTAATGAAGATCTCATGAAGGAGTTCTCGTTGCCGTCGACGTCAAGGTCAAGATAGTAAGTGAGGAAGTGGTCATGGTTAATGGCAATAGTGTTAGGTGCCACCATGGTGCCGTACATTTCTTCTGTTACTTGGTCCATTGATGTGTAGGATGTTGCCTTCATTTCTAGTACTCCCGTTAATCCAACCTACGTAACATTGTCAACTGGTTAATCATGGACTATGTTGTACTTTATGTCCATAACTAGTCTCATCATATGTCTAGATGCTAATTAATTTTGTTGGTTAAATTCACCAGGATTGTGGTATACAAACCTGAAATTGAATCTCGTCTACATCATTTGTCCCTTATTATAATTATTTTATTGTTGACCTACTATTAGAGTTTAGAGAACTATAGCCTAAGATTTTAAAGAACAACAATATATAATAGCCTACAACAAAAAAAAAAAAAAAAAAGTAGAATGAAATCAACATACCCCAACTGTAATGGACCCTGTTTGCCTGAATTCCCAATCTAGAATGTAGTCGTAATTTCCAACGGTAGCTATCATTCTCACAACTAGTGTAACTTCTGGCTCTCCATTTCGTATCTGAAAAGATCATTGAAGCCATCAAGTAAATAATGGCAGCTTACGTATGACCACCGATTGTAATTTGTAAGTAAAACAAAACACTTTTTTTTTTTTTTTTGACTGGTTTGCTATTTGGAAGCAACAAAAGAGGCTTTGATGTATCTTGCACATTGTGGCACTTCCGGTTGTACATTAGAAAATTAGCAAATGCATATTATCATGTGACAAATTAAAATCGAAATTATACATAGATGAAAAGGTTAGTATTATATAACATTTATACTTACCACTCTCCCAGGAACTCCAATTTCAGTATGTCTCCATGCAACATCACCAGAATACCTTTGAAAAACACAAATAGCTCTAGGAAGCAAATTAGGCATTCCAAAAGCATCAACCAAATACCCATCCATAAACCTTGCATTCCCTGGGCAATCAACAAGGGGTTGAAGGCTATCAGCTGCTTTCCCAAACCCGAATTCGCCCACATCCATAAATGTCCTATAATACCAATCTTCCGTAGAATCCATATATGGTACAAACGTCTCGGAAACATGACCTCTATACAAAACCCTCCTATACTTGTTCTCCTTTCCATCAAATATAGATGCAGCAGATATAATTGTTCCTGCTCTTGAATTAAATGCAACATGGAATTTCCAATCACCCCATGTAACCAAATTACCTTGGATACTAAACTTGCTGTTAGTTATGTTAGGATAACTCGGACCGGGTTGTACTGGTCGTGAATGGAACTCGGTACCTTTAGCCTTAGGCAATGGAGCTCGATAACGATCCATATACGTTGTTACCTTCATTAATTCAAGATCAAATAGTATGGTTATCCCATTAATTGGGCGAGCATATATATTAGTGGTTCCATTTCTATAAAAACATGTGATTTTAACTCCCCTTGTAGAGACATGTTCTCCAAACCAACCTTTAGTAAGAGGTAGGCATGAAACTTGGGAACCCTTCAAATTTCTTCTTGATAGAGACTCAAGAAACCTAGGGTCTTTTTGGGTTAATAGGCTTGCTTGTAACAACTCTTCAAATGTGAGTGGAGGGTAACCATGACCTTTGTACACATGGTCTAACACGATCAACCTCTTCGATAAGTCTACTACCAGTTCTCGTGTTTGTCCCCCACCTATGACCACCACCTTGGCTCGACGAGGTAACAACTTTGTTTTCCTAGACGATGACGATGACGATGACGATGATGATAGCCAATGTAGCACATCATCTTTTTCAGGCTCATCAACATCCACAAAGTGGTATGTTAAATTTTTAAGGGTTTTCAGATGGGATTTTTCAATTATAACTCTTATTTCATTGATTTCTTTAGGGCTTAAAGGGTCTAAGGGGTGTTGGAAACTTTGAGTAATTGAGAAATTTAATGCAACAATCAATAATAGTAAGATTATTGAGATATTCATGGATGATGTTAATTAAATGAAGGAAGAATTTGGTATTTTGCATTTGCTTAAAATCATTTTATCTCATACTTGTATTATATAAGGTACACATGATACTTGTAAATCACCTTTTCTTGTACGAAGTATATTTTATGTCAATTTAGAACTATACCATTAATGTTTTGCAATACTTTGAATTTTATTTGGGATTAGAGAAGTTAATTTTGGACGCACAGTAACGTCTTGCTTTAAGAACAAGGGTGATTCAGCAATTTGGTTGAATAACATTTCAAAATTTAGCTATGTAAGTCACTTGTGCTTAAGTTTATAGCAATCATTTATCTTTGTCACAAAGCAAAATCTATGTTTGTTTGCATCCCCTAATTCTTAGGCTCTAATTTTTATTTTTCTTTGGCTTATTATGTGGAACAAGTTTCCTACTGCACCTCATTTAGCTACTAAATCATTCCTAATAGTGGTTGTACGTCCTTTTTTTTCCTAACTTTCAAAAAGACATTCAACATCTTTTTCTCCATTACCCTAGCTAGGGCAATAGAGTCATGGAATGAAGTTAAGTTTAAAATCAAAATTGATTGTGAACATCTTGATTTAATTTCAATTTCAATTTCAAATTCAATTTCAATTTCAATGCAGCTAGGAATTTTCAAACACAACTAGGAAGTGGTGATTGGTGATGGAGATAGATTATGTGGCGAGGAAGTGGTGATTGCATGAAAGAGTTGATGTTGCCCCTCCCCTTATAAGTTTAGTGATATTTCTGTATCAATAACACTTGTTTTTTGGAAGGCAATTTTATGGGCAGTGTAGGTGCCATGATTAGTTGTATATTTAATTTGTTTCACATGAAGTGGAAGCTGAGATGTTCAGCATGCATGAACTTAACTAATGATGTATATTTTGGTGACAACGTAATCTAATGGTGCAAAAGCAAAAGCAATCAGGATCGATCGAGTAATTGGGTGCACCGGTAGGTATAGTTTAAATTTGCCAAGGTTCAATACATGAGTATAGAGGTGAGCAAATAAATGAGATAAGTTGAATTTGGCACTCAATAAGAAAATGAATTTCATGTCAGGCAAGTAGCCTTAATAAACAAATTAAGTACATAGTAGGGATTACTTGATCGTCGTTGAGCAATTGATCCACTTAATATCATTAGGCGACTTGATGGACAAGGACAATACAGGGTTAGTCTCAAAGAAATTGGCGGGACGAAGCTCGAATCCGGTACTAACTGTTGGCATCAGTGGAAAATCTTCTTGGTAAGTAACATGATGGATACCCATTGTGTACCATAACACAATGTCCTTATTTTCTATCTCCCTATCTCTGTACATCAACCAAAAACACCACGTCAAATATCATTCATATTCTTGTTCATATAGACATAACCCCATCTTAAATTTGTACGTACCTTAGGGTCCATGTCTCCAATTAATGTATCATCACCATGACTTTGATCAGTAAATAAACCACTAGCCCATTTCTCAGATTTATTATATGGTGTGATCAACACATTGTACTTTGTATACGCTGCTCGAATCTCAGGATAATCATCCTCCATTAATAACGGCCTCACTGCCGGTCCAGGGATCAGACGATAACCTACTGTATTCCCTACTTTTGTACGCTTGCTTGGATTCACAACTAACATCTCAGCCGTTGGTTTTGATCCCAAATGAATTCGTGCATCAGACTCTTTCTTAGCTGTCTCGCTCTTGACCGTCCAATAGCTCTTCCTAGGAGAGGATTTGTTTTTAACGGCTGTCATTTCAAGATAGGACTTGATGAAGGAATTATCTTGACCATCCACGTCTAGATCAAGATGGAATGTGATGAAATGATCATGGAATGTACCAATTGTGTTAGGTGCCAACAATGTACCATAAATTTCTTCTTGGATTTGGTCTTTGTGGGTGTATTTGGTTCCCTTGACTTCTAATAGACCCGTCATTCCCACCTGTATATATACACATCATGTATTAACAATGTCACATTCCATCTTGCAAACGAGTTCCACTATTTGGCCAACAAATTTTTTAGAGCTGAGACTTGTAAAACCTAGTGGTTAAAATTGGAGGTTTGGATATAATAGGTTTTGGTTTCGCATTACCCTCCCCCATTTGTCATTTTCTCTTTATTGTGCACCCGAGTACACCTAGTAAAAAATTTGACCGAATTGAGACAGGCCCGTCCCTGGGCATAGGCCAGGAGTGTGACCGCCTAGATCCCAGGGCCGCGAGGGGCCTCAAAATACTGATAAATAAAATTAAAAGATAGCTATTTTGGTAAATAAAATTATAAAAATAGTCAATTTGATAAAAGATCCTAGTTTATACATATATTATAAAGCGCGCATTGCTTAATGATAAGAGTATTAGGATGTAATGGTTTTATGAGTATTCACATTACCCAGCAACATGTGTGTTCGACCCACAAATGTTGAGTTTTTTTATTTATCTTTTTAACTTTTAATTTATTTGTATGTTTTAGTGTTTAATTTTTTTACGGCAAGCGTTTCTCACTCATAAGATATATGTGTCCCATTTTTTTATCCGAATATCCTCTAGTAACACATGTTTTTTTTCCAGTGCATATTCAACATTATAAAAATAACAAAAAATCAAAATATATAGTAGTAGGGATGGCAATGGGTCGGATCTGGATCGGGTCCGATAGGATCCAGACCCAGACCCAGACCCGCTTTTTAAAAGGTGGATCCAGATCCGACCCAGATCCGTTGGGTCCAAAAAAATCAGATCCAGACCCAGATCCACTGGGTCTAATGGGTCTAGGGTCGGATCTGGGTCCTAAATGGGTCTAAGCGTATTTGTTTTCCAAAGATATTTGTCCCTCATTTTTCTTATATTACGTAATTTTTTTGCCCATTTTTTGTATATAAACGTAACGTTGCTTTAATAAAACCACTAAATGTGGAATATTCGTTAATTTTGTTTAGGAAAAAAAATCATATTAGCCTTGTAATACAATAAATAGTTAAAGTTTCTAATATTATTATGTAAATATCACGTCAAACAATATTTAAATAGTTTAACATCATAAGAACTGAATGAAGTTTAGCACGTAAAGATTGAATCATATTTAAATTTTAACAATTTTTTTAAGGAAAAATTGACAAAGACAGTCCCAACTATTGACGTTCATCTTTAAAAGGGCTCAACTACGGATTATTACTGGCAGGTCCTAACTTTAGAGGGTCTCGACTTTCATTGGGTTTTGCGACTTTCAACCTGCTGAACAAGTTTTTCTTTAAATAAAAAAATATTTCCTGCCTATGTGGCACAATATCACTGGTTTTGTTTTTACTTTTTTTTTCCCAAAGAACCTTATTCATTCTTCTCCCTCACTGGCCCACTGCAAAAATGTAACCCATTCCCAACCATTAACCCCAACCACTCTGTCGCCGACCAACCTAGCCACTATGCCGCCGACCAAACCGAGCCACTTGTTTCGATTGCTGCTCTCTTACTATGCCTGCCCCTCTCTCTTTCGTACATCTCCAATCCGACATCCAAATCCTTCACAACCACTAGACTAGTAGACGGGTAAATTGGGGGTTGCCGCAATAGCCCCGATGTTCTTCCACTTACCGGTGACATCACTCAATTTTCATTTTTCAATTTTCCGGCAACATCCCTTTTGTTTGAATTGCCTTCCCGTTATGTTCAAGGTAGGCATTTTGATGATTAGGTGGGCTAAGGAGGGAGATTGCAATTGTTGTTGGGGAGGACAAATTAGTAGCATACAGGTTTTGGTGATGAGGGATATGCGTGGTTTTTTTTTGTGTTGTAGAGTTTACCAGGGTCGATTGGTGGATAAGGAGGTGGTCTGGATATACTTACGATAGCCATAAATTAAGGTGAATAGGTGGTTGGTGATGAAGGTGACGGTGGGTTGTGGTGGTTTAGTGGATGGGGTGAGGTTGAGGGTGAGCAATGCAGTGGTTTGGTGTATGGAGAGGAAAGAGTTCTATACGGGGTGATGTGGGTTTGTGTGTATGTGGTCGGGGATGATGATACAGGGGAGACGACACTACTACAGTGGGAGTTGTTTGGGATGGTTGGTCACCTTTGACCTTTTTCGGTTAGTAGAGAAATAAAGGGAGGGGATAATTCTATAAAACAAATAAAAGAAATAAGGGAATATTTAAAAAAAATAAAAAAATCAAACAACCAACTAAAACGTGACACTTGTCATTTAAGTAGCACTAACCGTACACGTCATCAAGTTTACTTGTTACAGTCGGTCATTTTCAGGATGGGACCATACAAAGTTGACAACCTGTATAGTTTGGACCTGCCAGTAATAATTCGTAGTTGAGCCCTTTTAAAGATAAGCGTCCATAGTTGGGACTGCCTTTGTCAATTTTTCCTTTTTTTAAAGATATTATTTATATGGGTCTGTGGGTCGGATCTGGATCTTTAATTCTTGGACCCAGACCCAGACCCGCCACATTGAACAAAGACCCAGATCCTCCTCAGATCCACAGGGTCTAATTTTTTTGGACCCAGACCCTTATAAATGGACCGGGTCTAACCGGATCTGGGTCGAGTCTTGGACTCATTGCCATCCCTAAGTAGTAGTAATATTTTTCTTGAATAAAATATTATGACTACATTAGTTGTTTATACTCTTTAACCTTGGTATGATTGTGTTAATAGAAGATACTCGACTAAGACATACTGAGAGTAAATTGATAGTAAAAATAAAATATAATTTAGCTTAATTTGTGTATTCAGTAATTCGTATTTCCTATTAATGTTTCGAGGGAATCGTACTTCCTATTATTTGGTTGATTAACGTAATTAATCATAGTATGAAATATTTATTTGGAAAATAAATTAAAATATAACAAAATTCACTTCGGTAACAATGAATTCTTGCAAATTTAGTAGATATTTTTAGTAGCAAATTTAACAATTCTTGAGCCCCTATAGTGCTTTTAAACAAGGGGTATTTGAATGTTCCATCCGGTCTTTTCTTGTTTCGCCTAGGGCCCATAAACTCTCGGGACGGGGACTGTAATTGTCCCATCCTACTAATACTTATAGAGAATAGATTTGATTACCTTAACCTTGATGGAACCACTCTGAAAGAATTCCCAATCAAATATATAGTCGTAGTTGCCAATTGTTGATATCATTCTCACCACTAATGTGAGCTCCGGTCTAGACGACTCTGTTATCTGCAATATCATGTCAAGTTGTCAACCATTTTTTACCATTATTATATTGTAGAACACAATTGAATTGTGTTCAATAGGTAATGTAATGGATTAAAATTTGAAGAACATATTAACAAGTAAAGTAAATAAAAAGCACATAAGAAAATTAAATGTGTAGGCTTACTAGTCGATGAGGAATACTAGCTTCTGTATGTCGCCACATTATAATCCCAGCGTAACGCTCAAAAATGCAAAAGACGTTAGGCATCCTAATAGGGTTGCCATCATGACTAGTTAAATAACCATCCATAAAAACAGCGTTTTGTGGACAATCAATCTTGGGCTGAAGAGGCACAGACAAAACACCAAGGCCATATTCACCAGCATCAAAGTAAGTACGATGGTACCACTCTTCAGTAATGTCCATGTATGGCACAAACACCTCCGACGTAAACCCTCTGTAGAGTATGTGTCTGCGCTCTCCCTTTTCATGATCGTAAATTGATGCTGTTGATAGGATTAGTCCTACTCTTGCGTCAAAGGATACATGAAACTCCCAATTTGTCCACCTTAATTTATACATACATACATACATTAGAATATAGTTAGCAATCTAATCTATTTTATTTTTTACTACTAAAAGAGACACCAGGAATGACACGTGTCATTTCCTGGTGCGATTTTTTCCCGCCAAAATGTTTTTTTTACTTTTTACTTTAAAAGAAATAAATTACATTACGTTTTTTTAGGAAACTAAGATAAAAATATATTTTAATTACCATAGATGTGTACTGCATAATATATTATTGGAGGAAAGCTAAATCAATATTATTTTTTCCTTTATGATATAATTTTATTTATGTATTATTATAACTTTTTAATCTGATAAGAAATATAAACAATATGATAAATATATGAACTTCTAATGTTAGTTTACTATTAATAATATAAAACATGGTACCTGGTAAGTAAGAATGTTAATTAAAATAATAATACATGGTAAGTAGACTAGCATATAAGTTTATTTATCAAGATTTTTTCTCAATTCAAAATATGTTGTATTTGACCCAAACAGAGCCTTAGGCTCTGTTTGGCAAAAATAGCTGAAATTGAGCTGAAACTGATAAGGCAGCTGAAACTGATAAGGTAGTACCTGAAACTGATAAGATGCTGAAAGTGATAATGTAGATGTTTATATTGTCTGTTTGGTAGAACTATTTTTTTAAGTACCTGAAATCTTTAGTAGTTTAATTGACACTCTATATATTTTAAAATCTATAATTATTATGATTTTTATAATGTTAGTTGATATTATACGAATGATAACTCCCTTAATGTGATGTATTTACTCCGTAAAAGAGAATATCGGAACTTTTTTTTAATCTTTATTGATTTATCGTATGTATGAAATATCAACACAAACTACATATATCGCAATTTAGAAGGTGGACCATTGTGCACATAGAGCATGGTGCACCTTAAGAACATTAGTATATAATTAAAAGAACATCTGTTTACGTAAAAAGAACATGGACATATATTTTTTTATATTTTTAATAAATTGTGATTTTTTATAACAAAAAAGTAAAACATTATATTGCATGTTCTTTTGTCGTAGTGTCATGTTCTTTTGTTTATGCACATGTGTTCTTTTAGTGCACATGATGCACCATGCTCTATGTGCACCATAGTCCATAGTCCACGGATTACTACATATATTAATGACCATGAAACAACACAACAACAAACATCGAGAACTAATAAACCGCCATTACTATGAGGAGAAGCAGTAAATGTGTAGCTAATCTTCTGAATTCTAATAAAATTCTATAATCTTCCTCTGCGACAAATTAAACCTATATTAGAAAATGAAATTATAAACCCCAAAAAAATTATGAGAAAAAAAAAATACATGCTTGATAAAAAATACCCATCAAAAAAAGATCAGAATTGAAGGTAGAAGAAGGTCCCCTACTTCTGACATGTGGCTTGCCGGGAAAAGTCAGGCAAATCCAAGATCCGATTGGATCCCGAAAAACGATGGTCGAACACAACCCATGTAAAACCCTTCATCGCATCGCAGAGTAACAACTCTACTTCGCGCTTTACATCCGAATAATCTTTTCTCTCAACCATTCTGTTATCAATGGTTTTTTTTGAAGAAAATAATAATTTCAGGAGCTGAAACTCAAACGTTAATCAGATTAACGTTTCAATATCAGTCACTTTATCCACCTTAAATTTTATTTCAGCTACCTGCCAAACACTCCTAATTGTTTAAGGTGACTTATCATATTAGCACCTAATCATTTAAGGTGACTGAAAGTGCTTACCAAACAGACCTCGGTTATGCTCGGGTCTTTTCGAAAATTAGTCTTGAGTCATTCGGGTTTGGTTGACGTTGTTATATCGTTCTACATACAAGTAAACAACTATAATTTTTAACTTTGTATAGTAATATGCAAGTTTAGTTCATTTGAATATTTTTTTTACACAACTTAATTTGAATTTATACTTTTTCATATATCCTTTTTACTTTCATGTTTTCCTAATATCACAAGTCTTTCAGTTATTATTAAACTATTAAAATAATAAGTTGTTTTAGTAGTAGCCGTGCGTTGCACGGGCCCTAAACTAGTATAGAATATCTAGATTATATTTAAATATAGTCTGAAATAGAATATTAAGATCTTATGGTTCCAAATATAGAATAAGATTAAATTACCCATATATTTTTATTTTTAAATATTCATATATTATGTTAAATATTCTATCTCTTATTTACCAAATATAAAAATATTCTATCTCTGCTATTTTTCCTAAACCTAAAAGTCTGACTACTTTATATGTTATTAGATTAAATTAAAAAAAAAAAAAAAAATTATTACGGAATAACAAACATACTTTATTTATTATGACATGTGACTGTAACAATTATTTTGAAACAATGAAGTATGTTTATTTATTTACAAAGACCAGCATATTATCTAACCCTATTTACACTTTCCTTAAATCAATATATACTTTAAATTGAATTAGACATATTCTGTATTCCTACTTCCGCTGCCGAATGATCTTTACGTTAACTATTTGCACCATAATTAAATGTTATATAGAAGAATTTTTGAACAAGAATTGTACTACGGAGTACATGATTTCGAATTCAAAGGTATATACCCTCTGTTTTTCTTTTTTCTTTTTATTTTTATTTTACGTCTATGACAAGTAATTGCAGTTACTTCATTGATGTATTGTATACAGACGGTTTTTCAATGGCTACCATCTCAACCATTTAATTTTAAGAACTTAATCTTATCCGTTTCATTGTTTGACCACCATTTTTCAAAAAATGTAAAAGAAACTAAATTAATTTTACAAAAACGGTTTATAATTTATCAAATAATTTTTTTATATATAGTTTTACATCAAAGCAGAACATAATTATCACTATCCTCATCTGTCGTCCAAGTTACAATCAGTAGCGAATTAGTTTATTATCAACATTAAGAATCTGGACAAAATAAGAAGTATTGGTTATCCCACTTAAAAACTGCAAAGTAACGCCTAATAACAGTTGCACAACCCTTGAAATCATTTTTTGAGTTTCATATTTTTTTTAAGGGATATTTTGAGTTTTATATAATTATATTGATTTCCTTTCCATGGTGTTCCGATTTATTCTGAATGAATATCATGGTGTTCTTCTATTCATGAGTGGTCAGCAGAGTATGCAATTACATTAAAAAAAGGAATTTTTGTCAGAAAGGACCTTTTAAAATCAAAAAATTGTGACAAAGGACCTTTTAAAAAAAAAGTTGTGAGGTAGGACCTAAATCAGAATTTTTGTTGTGAATAGGGACCAAGACCCCTTTTCCGGTAGTCAAACCACATTCTCCGGCGTTGACCAGCGCGTGCGTCGCACGTGCGCCCATAAAAACGACTTATTAATTATTTTCCCCCTAATTACCTATACAAAACCTTAAAAAAAACTCTCTTCTCTCTCCTCGTTGCTTCTTCTTCCTCGACATTACCTGCACTTTGCTTCTGGAAAAAGAAAATTCGGTACTTCCTAAACAAAATTCAAAAAACTCCATTCCCATACTTCAACTCCCATACTCAACTAAAAAATCCGACCACCTTGCACTAATGCCTAAAGCCATCTGCAACCCTGCTAGACCGTGTAACTCAAACAAACGCAACCACCAACACCACCGGCCTGAAGAGGATTAACACTCGAGTTGCCGTCGTTGCCGCCTCCGAAGGGCCCAACAACCCTCTAGTATGGTCTAAAACCAACCAATTACGGTCTGAAAATAAATTTAGCTTATGAACCCTAATTTTGAAAGTTACGAAATTGGAGAAATTGGACCAAAACAATTAGGGATTTTACTCTTACCCGGTACGAATTGCAACGAAAATCAAGGGGAAGCAATGAATTTTATTTTCCATAAGCAATATGCAATGGATTGATGAAGAAGATGAAGAAGCTATGAGAAGGTAATGTGGAGGAACAGAGCAACGAAGGAGAGAGAAAAGGGGATTTTTAATTTTAGATTTTCGGTAGGCATGCAAGGGGGAATTGGAGGGGAAAATTTTAGATTTTTAATTTTAAAAAAATCGTTTTTATGGGGCACGTGCCACGCACGTGCTGGTCAACGCCGGAGAATATGGTTTGACTACCGGAAAATGGTTCTTGGTCCCTATTCACAACAAAAATTCTGATTTAGGTCCTACCTCACAACTTTTTTTTTAAAAGGTCCTTTGTCACAATTTTTTGATTATAAAAGGTCCTTTCTGACAAAAATTCCTTAAAAAAATGTTTGCACAAGTTAATACTTGTATAAAACTAAAAACATAGATCGGTTAAGTTATTCATTATTAACTAGCTTTTGGCCCGTTCTACGCACGGGCTATATTTTAGGAAACTCAATTAAAAAATGGTAAATTGACATACCAAAATGATAAAGGTATAAATGTATAATACTTCACTAAAAACATTCACTAACAATTTTGATATTGCGTAGACATACTAAAATTCCCAAGATATATTGGGTGGAATTGAAGCATTACTTTTATGGAATATATTATGAGCTCCCCAAGACCACAAATACATTCTTAGTTTAGGAGTATACGGAATATCTTTTTATCCAAGGGGTTTAAGAAAATGAGAATAAGAGAAATATGCTAGTACGGAGTAACTAAGTTAAGCATATGTATTCTTTGAATTAAACCAAAGAAATCAACAAATCTTCAATATGCTAAGAAATTCACCATTGTTTGTTGGATTAAAAACTATGTTTCAATTGCCAAGTATACATGAAGTTTCACACCCTATCCTTTGCATCACAATCAAGAAAAATACCCAAAAGGAAAATGACGTAAGAATTAAGAGTTGTGATCAAGAAAGACATGTGATATGTCAAAATTCTGGAAAATATCAAAGACTAAACCATTTTTTAAAACTCAAAATTATACTTATAAATTTGGGGATGTGGTAGTAGTAGATGTCATACAGATTTCAAAACAAAAATGCATCCATGTTTGTCGATTTTTAAGTCGTTTGTAAAAGAACTTGAAATATGATGACGCTTGAGGCAAGTCAGACAACGGGATGCAAAAAAGATGCACCGTTGATTTAAATGGGCTAAAAAAATGAATATAATGATAGATTTAACTAATACCAACCTCATTAGAAAAAATATTTTTCCAAAAAACAATGGGGTGGACATAAATTAGAAGTTCATAACATAATTTTAACTTCCACCTACCTATAGAAAAATAATAAAATTTAGCAAAATAAGTCAGGGAGGAATATCGGTCTATAAAAAATTGTAAACATGTAGGTTTAATAAATAGTCAAATTCATTAACTAGAGAATTATAACCATCTGAAACGTTTCTCATTCTTGATTCACCATAACCGCCAATGTATTAATCAATGTCTCTAATTAAATTGTTCTAAACGGTGGTAAACTAAAATTGAAAAGGGAATGATGAAATGTTGAGGTGACTTATTATGTTTTAAATGAAGAATTGATTATGTATTCTTGGCCACATGTCTTCTAAGTGGTCATGATTATGTGTTGATTTATATTTTTATTTACCCTAAAAGAAAAATTATATTTTTATTACTTAATCTCTTTTTATAAAGAAAAATAAATTATTTTAAAAGTCAAGTCAACAGAAAATAAATGGTGTAGATTTAATAATTTAAATAAAAAGTCAAGATTAAAAGTTTATAATTGCTACAAAATTGATGTAGCTATTGTAAAATTATCCATTGTATATATGCTCTTTTATTCTGATAAATGATACATCTATTCAACTAGAATCAAACAAATATGGATAAACCCCTCTTCAGGTCTCAATTTTCTAAAATATTACACAGAAATAAAGTTGTTTTGTATCGGCTAATTATTTCAACCTAACCATTCCAATCAATTCATTGAATTCATTTCAAATGTGTAATTTGAAAGGCAATTTTTGTTGTAGAGATTTTTAAATTTAATTACGATTTTAATGAGCCTATATCATATATGAAGGCACAATTTCCAAGGCATGAGTATTTGAAGAACACAAAAAAAAGGCTCGATGCTGAATTGTTGATCATATAACTTATGAAATTAGAAATCCTATTGTAGCAAAGGGTCAAAAGAATTTTTTTGGGAATAACTTGAAAACCTGGAATCACAAACATTATTGCACATATTTTTTTTAAATATAAAATATGATTAATTACAATGGTCCTGCGGAGTTTTAAGGAAAAAAAAAACCATGCATCGCTTGGGAAAAAAAACTAGTTGTATTAAAGAAGGTTGCATTTGTTCCAAGCTTGGAAGCTCTAAATAAACTTAACTCACTTTAAATTTCTCAGCTAGTAATTAATACTAGTAGATTGTTAGTGTATTTCGATTATCCGGATTGAATGCAATATACGTAGCCTATTTCCGATATTAATTTTTCAACCAAACTCTGTCATCGATTTTACCTATTCTGGTGTTGCTTTAGAACCATTCCATCTGTACGGAACACTTAGTTTTGTTATGTTCAATCTGTATGAAATGCTTAATTCTATTTAATTCGTTCAATATGTACGAAATAGTTAGTTATATTTTGTTCAATTTGTACAAAATTGAAGTATTTATTTCATACAAATTGCATGAAAAGATTCCAAAAACAAAAAAAAAACCCTCAATTATGAGGTCTTCCAAGTCAAAAAGATCATCCACTGTAATCAAAATAGTATTTAAATTTGATTAGATACACGTGCTACTACAAAAATCAAATTTATTTGAACTAAAACAATACTCCATCAAAAAAGGTTGAGAGAAAATAATAAAAGTGAGGGTCAGTATTTTTTTATTGGAAAAAATTAAAGTAAAATGGTTGCGTCAAGTAAAATTAGGTTGCGTTTAGCAACAATGTTAGAACCAATCATTCATTAATAATCTCACATCACTAACTAGTCATTGCTTTTTACGAATCGCTAATCTTTACATAATAAAATTTATTAAAGCATATACTTAAAGCAACATATATTATCTATATAATATACTAAAAGAGAGGAAATCAATGTGGTGATGACAAATGTCACTCACTGATTCGCCTCTTTTTTAATATAAATAATAATATTATTTTTAAAATCATCTCTATTATATATATAGAATAATTTCAAAATCTTAATTATACAAAAAAAATTATGCCAAGTAGTATATATGCACATAAATATCTTTGACTTATTAGTCATTACTAATTTACTTACTAACTAATGTGTATCCAACAATGTTGCAACATTTATTTCCATAATTAAAATATTACGTAATGCAATATAATGTAAGAATATACTCCGTAATATAAGGATTTTTTATTTTATTGAGGGACCTTATTGTATAATATAAGGATTTTAATTAAAAGGTAAACATATACGAAGTATTTTATAGACTCATATAAAAACTGAAAATGAATATGTTAAAATTCTAGAAAACAAATGAAAATTTAAATGAGAATAATTCAAAAGGAGTAAGAAAATATGATGGAAATGTTTTTCACAATTGGTCTAACAAAGTTTACTAATTTGTAATACAAAATTAAGTTTGTTAAATTTTTTTACTACAGAGTACTATTATTAATAGAATATTATTAATGATTATAAATATAGTATCATGATTAAATTTGTTTACTGTACCGTGCATAATTTTGTTTAGTACTATGTACTTCTAGATATAAAACTATACTATTCTTATTAGGTACTTCTTACATTGAACGGTGTAATATTATGAAAAAAATACGAAATAACAAAATTAATAATATGATTTTAGTATTTAGGCATGGATTCTTAAGTGATAGACGATAATGAAAAAAAAATGAATTTATATTTTTCTAACAATAATTTTAAAAAAGTCTAATAAAAATCAAAAACTTATAATATGAAAAGACATAACAAGGAGAAGAGATGAACGTATATATTATACATACATATAGCTTAGAGAAATTTAAAATTTGCATTTTAAAATTTATATTAAAATCGATTTAAAAGTTGATGAATAAGATAAAATTTTTGAATGAGTTAAAGGGGTATGAAATTTTTGAATGAATCTTTGGTCGAATAATTAAAGTGGATTGATATTATAATGTATCATAATCGGTCTACTAATATATCATATTTGGGTTGATAGGGAAGAGATGATTTTGGAATTTCTAACTCCATAAGCCATAGACGTCGTAATGGTTATATCTTATACAGTTAAATACATGGTGCTGACAAGTGCCGTTCTTTATTTGATTATCTTATAATATCAAAAATTATACTAAAATAGTGGAAATCAATGTGGTGATGACTAATATCACTCATTGATTCCCCTCTTCGTTAATGTAATTAAACTTAAATAATTTACAACATCAAATACACGCAAATAGTATACAGATTCCGAAAATATAGGGCCGAGAATCTTAATATCAAATGGTTCATTGCTTTTTACCAAATATAAATGCATAACTAACACTTACTAAAAGTTCTACTATGTTGGTTATGAATATAAAAAGTTACTAATAACTTACTTATTATAATGTTTTGTTTATTTACTTAATTATTCAAATCAGACAAACGAATTGTCAAATACTCGAGAATAGAGTTTTAAAATTCAAAAATGTCTTACCAAAAAAAAAAGGTTGAGTATAGCGGTGGTTTGAGGCGGGTGCATGTGGATACACAGGAGAGGGTGATGAAGAGGGGATGCATTTTATTTTGTACCTCTCAAAACGGGGATTGGAGGGATGAATTCATTCCTATCATTGATGGAGGGGATAGGGATAAGAATTGTAGATGAGTACGGATATGCAGGCTAAAAGTGTTAGTGGGGCAAGTTTTTTGGGAGATCCCCATTTGCATCCTCCCTAAGTGGGCGGAGATGGAGGAAAGTTTGATGGATGATGGGGTTAAAGAATGTATACGTTGCGGGGTGAACGGGCGGTGATGGATTTCAGATTTGACCCGCCTGCGTTGCTAATCTTACATATAAAAGAAAAAAATAATACTTCTAACTTCGGAGTACAATTATAATGTTTTGTTTATTTACTCTTTTTATCTAATCACATAAACGATTTGTCAAAGACTTTAGAATAAAGTTTTAAAATTCAAAATTGTCTTACCAAAAATAAAAATTGAGTCTAGGAGTGAATTTGAGGCGGTTGTGGATACATGGGGGGTGATGAAGCGAAGATGAATTTTATTTTGTATCTCTCGAAACGAGGATTGGGAGGGGTGTGCATCAATCCTATCGTGGAAGGCAGGGATGGGGATGGGAATTGTAGGCGGGTACATGTGTGCAGGACCACCCTGCCTTAAAGTTATCTCTAACTGAATAAAGAAAATGGTGTATGTAGGTGTTAAATGATCGGGTAATGAGGTTGATGGGGCGAGTGTGCGAGTATTAAGTGGATATTACTATTGAAGGGAAATATGGTTGAGATAATTTTATGCTCGACACAAGTGGTGAATGAGAATGGAAATAATTTTATCTTTGTACCCTTATTTGTTTTAATTGTTTTAATAAATAAGACGCGTCAAATGAACAATAACAAATTTATCCACCATTAATTTTAATTTGGAGAATATCTATAAGCTCTACTTTGATGATAATTGTCTACCAGATTTCATATAAATTTATATTTAGATTATAAACCGTGCATCGCACGGGTACTATACTAGTAATCTAACTAAATGCAAGTTAGACTCAAAACAAGTTAATAAGTTGTACAATAATCAAACTAATCCACTTTTCTATTATATGGGGTATTGCCCGTCAAATTGAATAGAAATAGAATAATTCAATTCCAAAAAGTAAACAATTGAATTGGAGTCCTTTTTTTTGCTGAAGAGATATCAAAGGGGCTTCTTACTTCCAAAGTATCATTTTTGCGTCCGGGCAACTAAATAGTTATTAGTCTAAATTCATATTCATGAATCCAACTCCCTTTTCTCCTTCTCTCTCCAGGGTTTACTAAATTTCTTTAGGCTGGAAATGGCAAAATTTCTTCGAAAATGTGAATGATTTCGACCCTTTCTCTTTAATTTTATTTATTTAATTATTTGCTTTTGATTTCACTTTTACAAATTCTGAGTATGCGCAGTAAGTGCCCCTATGCGGGTTTGATTTAGTTAAGTTTTGTGCGTAGGTAAAAAATTATGTGGTATACAAAAGGAGGTAAATATTTCGATTACAGTCAGGTGAATCAAAACTAAAGATAATTATGACTACAACAGATCTATATATACCCTCTCACTGAAGAAAGTTGTAAATTATAGGGTACATAAAATGTTTGATACACAACGATAATAACTTTGGTGAAATGAATATTGATTCAATTTTTATGTATTTATTAGATTCAAATCTCTATGTATATATGTCATAATGAATTTTAATCAGTAAATTAATTTAGTATACTATGTGTTGTTTGTTTATAGTTTTAAATAGGGTTAAAAATAAGAGGCTTAACGGTGACGGTAACGGTAACATTGCGATAGACCCTGAACTTAGTTTATACCGCAAATTTGATGGTGCAGGCGTGTGCACCGTGCTCTAGGTGCACCGAAAACAAAACGACATAAAAAACACATAAAACGCGCGTGTTTCATTAAATCCCGGGAACAAAAGAACATTTTCCTTGAACAAAAGAACAATACCCTAGAACAAAAGAACATTAAAGGCTCTGTTCTTTTCAGCTCTGTATTTCACGTTTTTATTCGATTTGCTTTCTTCTTGCGATATATATTCTTCTAGATTTTATGTTTGAACTCAAATTGTGAAGAGGAGAGAGAAAGTATGAACTAGGTTTTCTAAAATAGTTCCTAGAGAGAGAAAGTAGTGAAAATTCCCAAAAATTCGTTGATTTTTCTGCTTCAATATCAAATTAAATCGATTCTTCTTCTTCAAATCTGAATTCTGCAGCTTATAATCAGATTTTGGGAGGTAATTTTTCAATTTTGAAATAATAAATTCTAGGTTTTGATGATTTTGATTTTGTAATAATCGTGTGTTTGATGATTTTGATGATTTTGTTTTTGTAATAATCGAGTTTTGATGGTTTTGATGATTTTAATGAATCAAATTATGTAACAACACGCTTATTTCGTTGAAATCGCTGATTTTGAAGATTTAGATTATGTACTTACGATTTTTTTCCAGAAAAGAACAGTTTTACATATTAAAAGAACATATGCTCGTATTAAAAGAACAGTTTCTTTATGCTCGTATTAAAATAACAGTTTCATTATAATAGAAAAATAGACCATTTGCGTTTCATAATTTGTTCATTCATTCTATTGTGTTCTTCTTTTTTTATTATTTTCAATTTCATTTGCGTTTCATAACTTGTTCTTTTTATTTTATTGTGTTAATTTTCTTCTTACTTTTTATTTATCCTTTGTTCTTTTGGTTGCGTTCTTTTTCTTGGTTTTATACATGTTAACCTATTATTTTTTCAGATATTATGAATAATGTGCTTGATAATTCATAACAAAATGATGAAAATGATGATTCTAAATCATATATTATTGTTGGACAAGGTACTTGACTTGTTCTTTTAGTCTCTCTATTTGTTCTTTTAGTCTTTTCATTTGTTCTTTTTATAATATTCTGTTAAAAGAACAAAATAAAAACACGTGCATAGTTCTCATTATGCACTCTTTAAATATTTTTCCTTTCTCCTTCTCTGTTATTCTTTGATTCTACTTCCTATTTTTTCATTTTCTATTTTTCAACAACTATATATATAATAATTGTACTTATGAATCATAACCATTAGTCATTTTATAAATACATTTTAGAGAGAGAAAGATGAGAGGATTTATATTCTCTCAACATAAGAGAGATTTTTTGAGAGAGAAAGAGTGAGATGGTGAGTGAAAGAGTAAAAAATATATTTTCTCCTTATTCTCTCTCTAAAATTTCTTCTGAATGTTTCTCCTTTGTTGAAAAATGAGTGAATTAAGAAAAACACTAGTTCAATTTGGCTAGTTTTCGAAGCAAGAGAATATCTGGAGAGCGTGATATTTTCCGAGAATTGAGATCAGTTTTTGAAGATTTATTAAAAGATATTTATGCTCCTGATAAATGTTGATCGAGTGTTTAAGGTACGTTTACTTGTTCTTTCCTCTAATGTTCTTTTCAAATTGTAATGTTCTTTTCACAACTTTACTTTTATTGTGGCATCAACATAGTTTGTTCTTTTAAATCAACATAGTTTGTTCTTTTATATCAACATACATAGATTGTTAAAAAAAGAACATATAATGGTTTGAAAAGAACACATAACACTTAAAAAAGAACATAGTCTGATTCGTGGTAAAAGAACAAAAGTACTTTTTTTAAAAAATATAGATTTAGTTTTTTAAGTGCATCAAAAAATAGTCATTTCGTCTTTTTTTAATTAGAACATAAAATCGTCTGAATAGAACAAATAACACTTAATAAAAGAACATAGATCTGATGCGTTGGATAAGAACAAAAATACATTTAAATAAAAATATAGATCTAGTTTTAAGTGCATCAAAATATCGTCGTTTTTGTCTTTTTAATTAGAACACTAAGTGGTTTGAAAAGAACAAATACAATTAATAAAAGAACATAGATTTGTTGTTCTTTTCGTCCCTTTCATTCTGTTCTTTTGTTTGATAAGGAAAAAGAAAATGTTGTTCTTTTTCATGTGTTTTGTTCTCTTGTTCTTTTTTTTGTTGTCTTTTTCTTAAAATTTTTTGAGTTTTTGTTATTTTATTTTTCTTTTGATTTTGTTCTTTGTGTTTTCTAAAAAAGTTGTTGTTCTTTTTAAATTATTTTGTGTTTTTTTTTAAACTTTTTTACTGTTTTTTAATTTTTTATAATATTATCGATAATATGTTTTTTTTTGTTTTTCTGTTGCATTTTTCACATGATGTTCTTTTTGTAAAATAGTTGTTCTTTTTATAGTGTATCAGGAGAGAGAATATGTTATTTTCAATTTTGTACATTTTCTTTAGTTTTTTAACATTAGTGTTCTTTTCAGCTTTTGGTTAATGTTCTTTTCGTTGACTCTATTATGTTCTTTCTGTTTAGTTTCTTATGTTCTTTTTGTATTTTTTTGTTTTTTGCGTTTTGGTGCAAGTGCACGTAGATCTACGTGCAGGCCCCTGCACCATCCGCGCGTTCGGGTATAAACCGTGGCCCTTCTCTAAAAATTTACCCAACACTATGTTAAGGTAACATTCATTAATGCGTCAAACACCAACCATTCATTAATGCAATTTGGATTAACCTTTCACGGCCAACCGACCATCCGTCTAATTAAGACACTCATTCTATAAAAAGACGCTTCAATTAACCAAAACCATATACCAAAAAGCAAAAATAAAAGACTTTGTTAATTTTCAAATAATAAGCCCGTTCGTTTAACGAGTTCTCTCTTCCCCTCACTCAACCATCTACTCCTATCTTATCGAGTCCGGATCCAATAGAGTTTTAATAAAACTCTATAAGGTAGAGTTGTATCTAAACCATACAATTTAAAATTAATGGCTCATATTAGTGAGAAGGAAAAATCAGGAAGTGAATATTGATGAGAAAAAATATGAGAGATTTTGGAAAGATAATATATGAGCCATTGATTTTTTATTCAATGGTTGATGTTGTTCAAACTCTACATTGTAGAGTTATTTCACAACTCTAGAGGATCCAAAACCCTATCTTATCTATACTACTTCGTATATAAAAAACGGCAACTTTTGTGTAAGACCGCCTTACCGAAAAGACCACTTTTGTTGCTTAACTAATTGGTTCAATTTTTTAACTAATTGGTTACATTACTTAATTAATTGATTAAATTGCTTAACTAATTAATTCTTTTGCTTAACTAATTGGTTTCAGTGCTTAACTAAATAGTTCAAGTGCTTAACTAATTGGTTCCATTGCTTAACTTATATGATACAAATGTGATCTTTTGTGTAAGACCGCCTTATAGAAAAGTTTGTATATAAAAAATCATACGTGGCACGTAATGCTCTATTTGTATTTGACTATGTTTTATTTTATATCACTAACAAGTAACAATAGTCAAAGTAGAATATGTAAATAGTATAAAAAGTCAAACATTGCAAATCCTAACACATATAAAGGCTTGAACATTGCTTACTATTCATGTAACAGTGGATTTACGAATATACCCTCCATTTCCTTCATTGTTTATTTTTGTCTTTTCCTTGGTAATAGTGAGATTATGGTCTTACCCCTCCCCTTTCATCACCATCTTATGTGCCATGTTCCTTTCCATATGTTGCCACACCCTTTCCTCGCCCTTTCATTTAGAGTCTTTTCTCATTGCTTCAATGCCATACTCCCAACAATACGACAACATATGTATTTATAGTTAGGATTTTTTTGTTTAAGAATTAGAGTAAAATTTTATTAGGTATCAACGATATGTGGTTATAAACATTGTAATGTAAATAGTACAAGGCATAATAGTTGTGTAGGAAAGTATCCATTATAGCAAGACTTCGCATGTAATCAATTTCGTATTATAATTACATGCAAATAGAACTTTAACATTGTTTTTCTAGCATTTACCATAAATTTATAAATGTTCGCTTTTTACGTAATATTTTTATAAAATAATTTTTTATACCTTGGGGGATCGTGCGCGCTAGCGCACGATCCAACAACTAGTATTAATAAATGGATGAAGTATATAAAAACGTCGTAACTATTACGGAGTACTCCGTATATTAGAAAACAAAGAAAGTATTCCGAATATTTTTGAAGGGAAACAAGATGAGAGCATCTATTACTATATACTAAAAGAGACACCAGGATTGACACGTGTCAATTCCTGGTGCAATTTTTTCCCGCCAAAAATAACTTTCCCAAAAAAGAGTATCTGTTTTATTTTATTTTTATTCTCCACCTTTTTTATAACTATTTATATATGGAAACAAATTTTAGTTTATAAATTATGGAAATAATATATACGACGTAATAATAATTATTCTAAATTTGTAATATTTTAGTCAAATCGCTATATTAATAATGGAAAATATATCACTCAATATTTTGGTCAAATTGTTATATTAGCATTTTAAATGTGCATATTAGATGAATAAATTTAAACGAGTATGTTAAAAATCTTATAACTGTACAGTACTTTGGGAGATATTCAGTTAAATATTTTGTAAAAATATCAAAATCCGTGCGTGCACGGGATCTAATCTAGTGAAAGATATTTACCTCACAACGTGACCATCAACATTAAAACTTGGTCCATTTGGTTGAGTCATTATGACACCTTTGGTAGGAAGATGATGAGTAGAGGATCTATTTTGCATGGTCTCTCTATAATCAGTCCCTTCTCCTTTAGGTACACGGACCACTATTCTATCTTTGAATCCTACCACTTTCATCTCATCCAAATCAACGGTCACAGTTACACCTTCAATTGGTCTCATGTAAAAGTTGATAGTACCGTCCATAGTAAAGCACATCACCTTTACTATCCTCCCTTCATTCTTCTTCTTCTTCTTCTTCTTCTTCTCTCCATACCACCCAACACTAAAGCCTAAGCACACTATTTCATCTATTTTAAGCCCCCTCTTGCTAATCGACCTTGTAAACGGGCCGTACCCTTGTGCAAGCTTGTTTGCTTTGTTTTGCTCTAGGGAAGTTAGCATTGGGTATCCATTACCATGGTAAACTTTATTGGTTATAATTTTGGGGTTGTTTTTAGAGGATTTGGTTAAGTCTAGGGTGATTTCATGGGTGGTTCTGTTTACACGAAGCACCACGTAGGCGGTTCGTGTTGTAGTAATCATCCATTTTTCATTGGTGGGCTTTGGTGGATCATCTAAGCCCATGTAATGGAAGGATAGAGTGTTAGTGGGAGGAGGGTAGATTTGTAAAATTTTGGTTTGGACTCGGTTGATTTCAAATGGAGTAAGAGAGTCAAGGGGATGAGTTGAGATAAGAGAGAAAATTTGAATCATAAAAATAAATATAAAGATGGCTTCGAAATGTAAGGGTGCCATGATGATTGCTATTTGCTTGTAAGTGAAGTGTGGAAGTTGCAAGCAATTATTTATAAAGAATATGTTACCATTGGTCAAAAAAAAAAAATTAGTTGACCATTTCCAAGTTATCTATTACTATATACTAAAAGAGACATTAGGAATGACACGTGTCAATTCCTGGTGTAAAATTTTCCCGCCTAAAAATGTTTTCCTAAAATATATATTTTATTTTATTTTATTCTCTACCCTTTTATAAACTATCTATGTATGGAAAAAAAATATTAGATTATAATTTATGGCAATAATAGATACCACGTAATAATAATTTTGCTAAATACTTTTTCTTATAACATTTTAGTCAAATCGGTACATTAATAATGGAAATTATATTCACTCGATATGTTGGTCAAAGTAGCATATTACACATATATAATATGCATATTAGATAATATAAATATAAATGAGTATGTTTAATTTTTTTTTATATAATTATGCAGTAGTTTGGCCATATTTAGTTAAATATTTTGTAAAAAAATTATCATAATCCGTGCGTGCACGGGATCTAATCTAGTAAAGAATAATACCGACATAACTTACTTTATTCATTTTTTAGGGTTCGGATCACCCTGAGACGAATTACGTCCACCCACATATTGTTACAGAAAATTTCTTGGTATAAACATATTATATGCACTTTTATCTTTAATTCGAGTCTAAGATTGTAGTTGGAATTGTTTTGTCTTATTTTAATATGTTATATGTAGACACAAATTTTAGGTTTTGCATTACTATAGACATCTAATTTGTGTCTTCCCTTAGGGCCGATAAAGATCCTAATCGACCTAGCTTCAAGTTGGGGCAACTCCGAGCGAAAAGCATCAATTGCAAGATACAATGAACTTATTCCAATTTCAAAATCGAACTCCTAGTCCATTCCAATCCCAAATATCGGTTCAAAATACAATTTCAAACACAATTTCAAAATCCAAATACAATTTTCCGAAACGGATGCCACGATCAATCTCTGGGGCACGTTTTCACTCAAAATCACATAAATATTTCAAATTCAGGCGCTAACCCACAAAACCGAGCAAAAAAACAGTTAAAACCCCAAGCCGATTCGAAAAGCAAAACACTCAAAAATGTCGCTTTCGGATACGAAATCGGATTCCTTAAGCAACAAGCCAAAAAGCAAGGACGGATAGTACGCTCGTCCTTAGGCCGCCAATGCCCCCAAGGAAAATTGTAGTTGTCCTAATGCGTGTAGGGCTTGTGCCCGACGCAAACCAGGCCTAGCGCCCAGCGTAGGTTTGGCACCTGGCGTCGCCCCTACTGGCATTATTCACCCATTTGCTATAGATACCCGAATTTTTTACACAAAATGAAGGAGGAAAAATCAGAAACAAGAGAGACGAAGTTATGCTCATTTTCTCCCTCAAAAATACAAATGTTTAAAATATTCAAATATACAAATCCTTCTAAAATCAAACACAAGTTCAAGTTCTAACATTAAGAAATTGGATCTCAAGTAAGGAAATCCAAACCTAGAAGATCTAGGTACATTTTTGAGGCTTTAATCTCAAACTCTAAAGCTTATACCTTTCTTTGCATTTATTTTCTACAATTTTGTAAATTAAGCTTCCAATGATGTTCATATGAGTTCATAACTCATATGTGTTAGGTTATGAAACATATGACAATACATAAATCATGCGAAAAAACCATAAAGCCAGGAAAGCATATTATTTACACATAATCATTTAGCATAGTATAGATGCATACACTTTGTAGCGTGCCTTCCCTAGCTGCGCCCGAACCGAACAAGAACAAGTCTGTAGGACTCCAAGTGTCGTCCCTCCGTAGATAGTCCACAGTACGTCCGGATCCGCCTCAAGATTGACCAACTAGAATCGCCCTTAAGGTGCTTGGGAATTTTCGGCTATTAGTGCAAGAGAGTGGCTGAATTTTTCTTTCAAAAACTTACCCTTTGAATACTTCAATCGTACGTATAAATTATGACCCTAGGCCCTTATTTATAGAGGTTTGGAAAGGGAATTGTAATCCTAGTAGGATACGATTTAATTAAACTTAGAATCCTACAAGGACTCTAATTAAATAATCCTAATAGGAATAGGAATTTAATCACACACCAAATTCTAATAGATTTAGGAATTGTGCATGGACACAAGCACACACACGCACGGAGCCACGAGGGCGCCCGCACGCGTGCGCTCGGCCCACGCAGCCCACGCTGGGCAGTCTTGCCTTGGCGCGCTGGGCCTGCCTTGCGGTAGGCATGGCGCTGCCTTGGGCTGGGCGTGCGCGCATCCTTGCTCGCTGGGAGATGGCCTGGCTTCGTGATGGGCCTTCGTCCGGCAGGCCTCGTCCGATGCTTATTCGTACGATACGCTTCCGATTAAATTTTCGGTTCCGGAATTCATTTCCGATACGAACAATATTTAATACTTCCGATTCCGGAATTAATTTCCGTTTCGAACAAATATTTAATATTTCCGTTTCCGGAATTATTTTCTGATTCCGATAATATTTCCGATTCTGACAATATTTGCGTTTCCGGCAATATTTCCGATTCCGGCAATATTTCCATTTCCGATAATATTTTCCGATACGTACCATGTTTCCGTTTCCGGCAACATTTACGACTTGGATAATATTTATATTTCTGATACGATCCATATTTCCGTTTCCGGCAATATCATCGTTTCCGGAGTATTCATTTCTTGCTTGTGACGATCTCAGCTCCCACTGAAACCAAGATCTGTCGATTTCGAATATCCATAGATAGAGTATTTAATGCCATTAAATACTTGATCCGTTTACGTACTATTTGTGTGACCCTACGGGTTCAGTCAAGAGTAAGCTGTGGATTAATATCATTAATTCCACTTGAACTGAAGCGGCCTCTAGCTAGGCATTCAGCTCACTTGATCTCACTGAATTATTAACTTGTTGATTAATACTGAACCGCATTTATTAGACTTAACATTGAATGCATACTTGGACCAAGGGCATTATTTCCTTCAGTCTCCCACTTGTCCTTAGGGACAAGTGTGCATTTCCTAATTCCTTTGTCGCTCGATGCTTGCTCTTGAACATAAGGTAAGAGCTGTCATCCTTATTATGTCCAGAGGTGTTTCTCGGTTTCAGAGTTCAACTTATCAAATAAGCAGATAATCATATCGTATTATTCATCTGAGCACGACCATGCATTTCACAGTTTCTAGCTCTCCGAGTGGCCTTGTACAACTTTTAAGCATCTCATCCCGATTTATGGGAGGACAATCCCAATCTTGCGATCTTGAGATTAGACTTCGTTTGATAGGTGATTACCTGAGCGTTGCCTTTATAGCCTCCTTTTACGGTGCGACGGTTGGTCAACGTCAAAGCAACCAGTTCTCAAACAAGTAATCTCAAATCACCCAGATATTGAGGATTTAGTGTCTAATAATTTTAATGAAATTTACTTATGACAGATTTTCATCTCTTACAGTAAAGTTTCATAGGTCTGTCTGATACTAGTCTTCCCAAAGTAAGTATCTATGCAAATGATTATGACATTGCCATGTCCACATAGTTCAAGAAACAGAACTACTAGTCATCTTGCATTCTAGTCGTCTAACGCTTTCTATGCGTCCAATTTTATAGAAAACTCTGACCAGGGACCATTTTCAACTTTTGACATTCAAGTTCACTTGATAGACATTTCTTAGTCACGGGACTGGTCCTGACAGTCTATCTTGAATATTTCGTCAAATTGAAGGGACTCGTCATTAAATACTAAACCAAGATTAAATGGAATATGAAAATACATTTCATATATGATAAATGTTCAACCCCAACGTTTTACAACCATGGGCCTCAAACCCATCTTTAAAACAGTTCATGGAATTCAAAGCTATGCTTGATTTCCAGTGCTACAACGTGAGTGTTGCTTCTCACTTGTTGTATAGGTTTAGTTATCATGCTTTGCCAATCTTAATATCCTTTTCATCGAATGTTCTTCGAGATATGATGATAAGATCTTCTGAGTATGTTTATTTTGTGATCTAGTTTGTCCAGCTACAAGAGTGGTTCTACGCATTTTTCAATGAAGAATCATCAAGTCAGCAGACATGTGATCTACCTAAGTTCAGTGAAGAACTCTTTAACATAAACAACCCTGTTTTATTGCTTCTCAGGCAATAAGTACTTTTACTTCAACTTTATAGGTTGCTAGTGATGCTTTGTTTGGAATTACTTATCCAAGTAGCTCACAGATATGTGGAATACTTTCCAGCTGTATCTTAGAACATAGAAATTAATATTTTAATATCCCATGCAACAACTCATGGTTTCCAATCCATGTTGCCATTTCAAAACACGATGCTCTATAGCTCGTCCTTATCAATGGTTAACTCCAAAGGGTCTTGCTTGATCCTTTGCCAGTGTTTATGCGTGTAGCATCAATATTTAGCATATCTTTATTTCCTTGAATCAAGAACTATTCCTATGTACCTTTTCAAGTACCATAAGTATTTCCTTGAATTGTTTTGTCATCCAATTTCCATATTTACCAATATGCAATCATTGCTTGATTTATAGACTTAAGCATTACGATTATGCATGAGGTTTCAACACAATCCACATCGTGAATTTGCTTGTAACTTTTAGCAACTAATCTAGCTTTTGTGTGTGAACACAATTTCATGTTTGATGGTTTTTATCCTTAAAACAAACTTGCAACCAATAGGTGTGAAACTATTCTTGCAAATCAACAAAATTTCAATTTTGTCATCAAAACATTGAGTATGTTTTATGGCCTCTAACCATTTAAAACATATGAGTCTATTTATGGCCTCTAACCATTTTAGGGAATCTGGGTTTCGTCATAGCTTTCTTACAAGTCACAAACTTATTGATCTACATGATAATAGTTTGACTGCAAGTTGTAGGTTTCTTCACTATCTAATAGAAGAATTGCATAGTTTCAGTGACCTGAACTCCATGTTTCTTCACTATCTAATAGAAGAATCTCATAGTTTCAGTGATTTGAACTCTATGCCTACTTGGGTATAGAACATCAAACAATAGAATATCAATAGCCACTTGAAAGTCCTTTGAATATTATGTTCTCCTTGAAGCACTTGTAAAGTCTTCTAAGAGATGTCTATTCTTTAAAGCCACTTCTAAAGTCCTTAAAGAATAAGTTCGGATTTTCTGAATCACTTCGAAAAGCCTCCGGAATGTCCGTTTATGTTTGTTGTTCGCCTCGAAGACTTTCGAGGTCTATTTTCTCCCACTTGTCATTTTGGAAACGAATCTCCAAAAGGACATTATTTCGAGCAAACAAACATTATGTTCTCAAAATTCGTGGTAGAAACAATACCCGTGTGTCTCATTTGAATAAATCACAATGAAACATATATCTATACTTGGGCCTTAATTCGTCGAATGACAAACACTAAGCTCCCACTGAGTTTAGCAACTCTCTAGATATATATTATTGAAAAGATATTCTGAAATTACTTTTCAATAGCTTTGACGAATTTGGTTTAGTTTGGTGGTAGTTGAGCATTTTATTTCAGAAATTATAGGAAAAGTCTTTATGATTCATCATTGATCGAATCAAGTACTAATTGACTTCGATCATTCCACTTAGATATGCCATATCTCATGGATCTAGATTGTGAATTTTACTACACACAATCATTGATGATCATTCTTGACTTAAGTAATCATCAACATGATCTAACCTAGATCTTTATGATTTCTTGCCAAGTGGATTTTATACTTCTGAATCTTTGAACTAGCCAAACAGATTCAACTTATATCACATTTGAGTAAATAAACCTATATTCACTCAAATCCATGTGAAATAAAGTCATAAAATCTTTCTTTAGCTTTGAACTCTATTGTCTAGGCGTTCTAACAATAGTTCATATCTTTTATTACTTTCAACAAGTAAGACCAGTTGTCTTAAATTGATCTAGAAATCAATGAACTTTAAAAAGTCCATCAGAATAGAGCTTTTGAATGTTAACTTGTTGATATGATCTAAGCAACAATGCCAAAGATTAGTGGGACTCAAATCAAGGGTTTGATTTGAACCTAGTAAAGTTTTTATTGTTAAAGAGTTGTTTGTTTTAATCAAGCATATTGACTCAACCTGTAAATGACCATTTCATTCAAATAAACAAACAAACATTGTTTTTGTTTTTCTTGAATGTGAGTCTTTCTGTGTTTGAAGCAGAAATTTAGGTATGCTGATTATGGAACAAAATAGCCATTAAGTTCCAGCCTTTGAAAGGACTTAAAACAAACTAGATGACCCTACAACTAATGTAGCATTGCCATGCTTCATTTCCCACTTGTAGGCCATTAGTGTAGCCTAGCTTCCATTGTTTGAGTTATTACCGAAGTAAGAACCTCAAGCGGTATATGATACCAAGGAAGTTTGATTGCTAGGTCACTACTCTTTAAACATAAACTTATAGGTAGAACCGGAATCGTAAATTCCTTTCATTTGTTCCTTTGTTTGCCTATTTCTTGTACCCTTTCTTATAGTCTTAAGAATTGAATTCTCTAGTGTTGACTTTTATACTTTGTTAGACATGTCAAATGTCATTTTATCAAAGTTCTTACCATTTATGTTGAATATTCTGTTTCAACTAGATGATCTTACCAGAAGCTTCTAAAGTTCTCTAAGCATCGATCTATTCGAATGTCTAGGAACTAGACTCATTCGAGAATTAAATGGAAAAAGGATTTTAGGTTGTTAACCATTGGTAAAGCTGAGCGTTTAAACTCAATGCTTTATGATCTCAAAACTACATTGTATTTTGAATTCACAAGCACCAATCGGTTTGCCATTCGACTTTGATACTCGAAAACAACCATAAAAGTCGATATAAGAAACGTAAATTTTAAATTTCTCACTTTCTCTCATTTCCGTGAATCGTTCTTGGATTCACTACCAATCGAGGAAATTTACTGTTACCTTTCTAAAAGGATTTATTGCAGTGCAAGATATTTAATTATTAACAATAATTAAAACATACATTGAAGCATGCGAAGTCTAAACATTTATCATGAATAATAACTTGAAAATTAAGCAATCATGCAATTCAAACAAGTTATTAGCATTTTATTCGAATTTATTGTTCCGGCAGGTGTGAATAAAATGATTCCAAGATCCTTAAATCATTGAAAAATTAAGCACATTATGTATTTAGACTCAATCCTAAAACATCTTAGGTAAGCAAAAACCTTTTGCTAATAGTCTAGAAACTATTCTTGGTTGATAGGTACGTCTAAGAACTTATTAGGTAAACCTATCGATTTTTCCACGACATAAAAGGACTCCTTACTTATATCGGTGAGTTTCACCAAAACTAACATGTACTCACAATTATTTGTGTACCTTGCCCCTTTAGGACCAATAAGTAACACCTCGCTGAGCGAAAACTATTACTAGATTGATGTAAAGGATATCCAAGCAAGTGTATATTTTGGCATGGCACCTTTTAACTCAATTTTTAAGTTTAGAACTTAAGGCTCTTACTATGTTGGTTAGATTTTAAGTGAACTAAAATCCTTAATCATGTAACATAATCAAGCCACAATCTCATGCATAATTAAGACATATTTAAAGCAATAAATAACTTAAAGCATGCATAAGATAAATGTGATCTAGTATATGACTTCATCTTGAAGCTTCAACTTCAAAGTCCGTCTCGAAAATCTCCGTGGGAGGCACCATTTTCTTCAAATAGGATAAGCTATAATTAAACTAATTACAACTATTTGATGGTACGCAGACCATATTTGAATTGAAAAACAATTTTGGTACTTTAGACCAATTACATTCAAATTAATGGTACGCATACCATATTTTCTATCCTATTTGGGTCATACTAGTCACTTCATAAACTGCAAAACAGTACATATACAATATATACCATTCACCCTTTCATTATCATGAATGGCCCACATAGCTGGTTAGTAAAACACGTTATGCATCACATAAATATTTGCAGCAATTAATCAAGGGCACCAATAATCTACGAGTTATTCAGTCCTTATTAATTCTAATCAAGTTGTTTTAACCTTAAGGATTTATAGACCTAATCAAGAGTTTATGACTAAAAGGGCTCCCACTTGAACCAATAAATTCATATGCTTTACTAATTTTAAACATAAAAATGTATTTCTAGTCTAACCGGAGAAATACAAATTTAATTAAAATTTAAAGCTCATATAAATTTATAATTGAATCCACATATTTAATTTATTTTCAGTCGTATTTAAATTAATTCATGATTTTAATTTTAGTAAAATAATTAGAATAAATGAAATTTATTATAATTATAATATTCAAAATTAAAATCCAAGAAAATAATTTAAATTATTAATTTTAAAATTAATTAAAATTACATAAAATGAAAATTTCAAATTAAAATTTTAAAACGATCTAATCGTAACACAAAGTACGCAACATACCATGCAACACACAGCCATAGGCCACACGCACGCAGCCATCGCTGGCCATGTGCGCGCAGCCTATGTGCTGCGTCGCATCTGCTGCTGCTCACCATCGCAAGGCGCGCCAGCGCTCGTCGCAACACACTCGCTGCTCACCATCGCTGGGCGCAGCGCTCGTCGCACGCGAGCTTGCGCTCGCTGCGCGCGAGGCTTCGCACGTTGCGCGCGGCAGTTGCGTCGTGGCGCAGCTCGCCTGCTGCCCACACGCGACTGTCGCTGCCTTGCTCTCGCCCTTGCCCACTCGCTCGTCGCACACAGCACACGACACAAGGCAGGGCTGCTGCCTTGTGCTCGTGCACCATGGCCTTGTTCATTGCATTCGTACCGCATGGGCGACGAGCTCCCTTGCTCGTCGTCGCATGCCCGCACTATACAACACCCCTTAAGGGTCACACGTAGCGTCCATTGCTTTGTGCGTACAAGTTATATGAGCGAATCGCATAAAAATTAAAAAATTTATTTTCAAAATTAATGACAAATTAATAAATCATATTAATTTCATAATTTTAGGGCGAAAAATCGAAAATTTATTAATTAATTGATTTCCGATTAACATGGATTCAAGTCTAGGTCATAAATTTAAAATTTAACACAAATTTACAATTTTTATGGTGGTTTTTAATCATAGGTATCTAATTAAATTACTAACTAATTATGAAAATCAAATTAATTCTAAATTATTCCAATTTTCAACAAATTAATCATAATTAATTACAAATTAGATCGCATAATTAACAAGGCTAGGCATTAAAACTTGTTAAACATATACAGTAGGTCAACCAAAAATTCAAGATTTAACAACAAGAATCGCAAATATTTAATTTAACATCTTAAATTTACAAAATTTTGCGTTCGAAAAACTAAAACCTCCGAAAAGTCATAGTTAGGCTTCGAATTTGAGAATTCTGGGTTCGGCCGAAAAATATTTTTTTGTCAAAATTTTAGAATGCCTTTTACATGCGGAATTGACACAAAAATTACTCGATTTGGATGAGTAACGAAGAAACTGCCGAAAAACTGCGTACATATAATTAAATAAACGCAATTTGCAATTAATTAACAATTACGAAAATTAATCACCCCTTTTAATTCTTGCAAATTTGTAATATTTAACCATGTTTATGCAATTTAGATTATGAAAATAATAAGAGGCTCGTGATACCACTGTTAGGTTATGATACATATGACAATACATAAATCATGCGGAAAAACCATAAAGCCAGGAAAGCATATTATTTACACATAATCATTTAGCATAGTATAGATGCATACACTTTGTAGCGTGCCTTCCCTAGCTGCGCCCGAACCGAACAACAACAAGTCTTTAGGACTCCAAGTGTCGTCCCTACGTAGATAGTCCACAGTACGTCCGGATCCGCCTCAAGATTGACCAACTAGAATCGCCCTTAAGGTGCTTGGGAATTTTCGGCTATTAGTGCAAGAGAGTGGCTGAATTTTTCTTTCAAAAATTTACCCTTTGAATACTTCAATCGTACGTATAAATTATGACCCTAGGCCCTTATTTATAGAGGTTTGGAAAGGGAATTGTAATCCTAGTAGGATACGATTTAATTAAACTTAGAATCCTACAAGGACTCTAATTAAATAATCCTAATAGGAATAGGAATTTAATCACACACCAAATTCTAATAGATTTAGGAATTGTGCATGGACACAAGCACACACACGCACGGAGCCACGAGGGCGCCCGCACGCGTGCGCTCGGCCCACGCAGCCCACGCTGGGCAGTCTTGCCTTGGCGCGCTGGGCCTGCCTTGCGGTGGGCCTGGCGCGGCCTTGGGCTGGGCGTGCGCGCGTCCTTGCTCGCTGGGAGATGGCCTGGCTTCGTGCTGGGCCTTCGTCCGGCAGGCCTTGTCCGATGCTTATTCGTACGATACGCTTCCGATTAAATTTCCGGTTCCGGAATTCATTTCCGATACGAACAATATTTAATATTTCCGATTCCTGAATTAATTTCCGTTTCGAACAAATATTTAATATTTCCGTTTCCGGAATTATTTTCCGATTCCGATAATATTTCCGATTCTGACAATATTTCCGTTTCCGGCAATATTTCCGATTCCGGCAATATTTCCATTTCCGATAATATTTTCCGATACGTACCATGTTTCCGTTTCCGGCAACATCTACGACTTGGATAATATTTATATTTCCGATACGATCCATATTTCCGTTTCCGGCAATATCATCGTTTCCGGAGTATTCATTTCTTGCTTGTGACGATCTCAGCTCCCAATGAAACCAAGATCCGTCGATTCCGAATATCCATAGATAGAGTATTTAATGCCATTAAATACTTGATCCGTTTACGTACTATTTGTGTGACCCTACGGGTTCAGTCAAGAGTAAGCTGTGGATTAATATCATTAATTCCACTTGAACTGAAGCGGCCTCTAGCTAGGCATTCAGCTCACTTGATCTCACTGAATTATTAACTTGTTAATTAATACTGAACCGCATTTATTAGACTTAACATTGAATGCATACTTGGACCAAGGGCATTATTTCCTTCAATATGAACTTGGAAAATTCCATGAAAGAGTAATCTTTGAAGGGATTTCATGTTTTTATCGTCCTCCCATTGATTTTTGAAGCTTCACCCCATTCCTAATTTTATTTCAACATTATACCGCCACAAAGAGCATCCAACCGGAGTGAAGTCCTCTAGAGATAAGCATGTATAATATGTTTGCAAGCATCTTCTAGAAGTAGGCCAGATCTAAAGTAGAATGAATCATGCATATGGAATTTGAGCACCCTAACTCAACTGCACACATTACTAGGAGAGTGCATGCCACTAAGTGAGCTTGGTTAGGCTTAATAAGCCTTAGGAAGACACCCTAAATATATTTTCTTATTTTAACTTCTATATATACTTGTGTGTATGAGATTGGTGAAGGAAATGATGCCCTTGATCCAAGTTTGCATTTAATGCATTTAATGCTAAATCTAATAAATAGGGTTCAATATTAATTAAACAAGTTAATTATTCAGTGAGATCAAGTTATGTGAATGTCTAGCTAGATGCCGCTTCAGTTCAAGTGGAATTAATGTTATTAATGCCACAACTTACTCTTAACTGAACTCGTACGGTCACACAAATAGTACGTGAACGAATCAAGTATTTAGGTGAATATTATATTCAATATAAGTACTCTAATTATGGATATTCGGAAATGACGGATGTTGGTTTCAGTGGGAGCAAAACAAACTGTCAAAAGGCAAATAAAGAATATTTGCCGGAAATGAAGATATTAGGATACGAAAATATGGTTCATAACAGAAATATAAATATTATCGAAGTCGAAGATATTGCCGGAAACGGAAATATGGTTCGTATCGGAATATCGCAAATAAAAATATTGCCGGAATAGGTAATATTGTCGAAAACGGAAATATTGTCGGAATCGGAAATATTATCGGAAACATAAATATTTTTCGAATCGGAAATATTCTCCGGAGTCGAAAAACGAATCGGAAGCACGAAACGAGCGACGAGCCATCGCACGAGCAAACTATATTTTCTTATATAAACTATCATTTATATATCGTTTTAAAGCTAATCATTTTTAATTTTTATTACTAAAATTATAAACTATATTTTTTTAATACTACGATGTATATATATTTTTAACGCTAATAATTTTATAATACATTTTCATATTATAAACTATATTTTTATTTATATAAACTATGATGCATATAATAATTTAATAATATTTCCTAACATTTATCAATTAATAATATTCCTTAACATTTATAATTTTTTTCCGTTAAAATATAATAATGCGGATTATATTCGGTTTTTCCGTTAACATAATAAATTATAATCAACAAAAATATTATATTGAATAATCTAAATTAAAACAGAAAATTAAATAATACAAAAAAAAACAAAAATAATCGAAAATAATAAAAATTAAATTAAACAACAGAAATAGTACAACAATAATAATAAAATAAAAAAATAATTAAATTTTAAACTGCTTTTTCCCCGCCCGCGCACACCATTTGCGTGCTCAGCCATGTCAGCCGCGCACAGCCTGTGCGCCGGTGACATGGGGGTGGTGCACCAGATCTGCACGACCCCCATGTCACCGGCGCACAGGCTGTGCGCGGCGGACATGGCTGGGAGCGCAAATCTTGTGCGCCACCGATTCAATTAAATTTTAAAAAAAATCAATTACCTTAAGCGCCGGCGGTAATGGAGGAAACAACGGCGTAGATGTAGGCCTCTTCTTTGGAGCCATTGACGTTGACACCTTCACCGGCGACAACCAAAGCCGTGGGCGGCGAAACAGGGGTTGGAATATTCTTCAAACGCCACCGTGAAACAGGGCAGCTCCGCGAGAGGCGATTGCAGTTAGGACCGGGTCGCACAGCGCCGGCGAGAGGGGGCTATAACTCCGGCGATATGGGCTTCCTCCGGCGGCTATGGTGCGAGCAAGAGGGGGGTTTTTTGAGGCATCTCGGACCGGGTTTGCTCGACAAATGAACGAGACACAAAGATGGGCGGCGAAAATACGGGTGAACAAACCCGATCGGAGCTCGGCTGAGATGGCGGCGCCGCAAATCCTAGGGCTGCCGGCAGGAGGAAGGGGGGAGGGAGGGAAAGAGCAGAGAAGGAGAAGGGTGATGAGGGAGGAGGGGGTGAACTTGATTTTAAAGGGCAAAATCGTACTTTCACGTAATAAATTAGGGCGTCATTAACGGAACAGGGAGTCGAATAAAAATCGTCTTGTAGAAATTTGAATATTTTAGAAAGAGGAGCTTCTGGTAACATCATTTCCAGTATTGTACGAGTACTCTCAAAAAAACACAGAAATCTCACTCTTATTCTGGGATGCTCTAGAACGTCACCAGCTTGAAGCTTTTTACATTAACATTATTGTCTTTGTCTGTCTATCTGCAATTAACTCATTTCTACTAAACAAGTGTTGTTATCGCGCTTTCTGTCCAACTTCATCGCTCATCAATCATCACAACCGCTTTCTTTCTCTCTCCTCTAACCGCAGTATGTATTTCCCTTCTTTTCTCTTTTGTATCGCTACCGTCTATAACTTTGATTTGTTCTTTCTCCATTCAGATGTTAATTGATTTTTGGAATTGGGTTGTCTCCATTGTTGTTGGGATTCTTTTGCATGAGGATCGTAGCTTTCGAATTATTGTTTATTTGCTGGGGTTTTTTGGGTTAATTCTCTTGTTGTAGTTTATGTAATTTATTTATTTTCATTGCCAATTGTTTTGATGTTTATGATGACATTTTTTCTTGGATTTAGTTTAATTTGAGGGTGCAATGCCTAATTTGCCAAAATTTGGCTAATTCATCATAGAAATTATCTAGTATTGTGATACTTTAGAGCTTAATGTCATAAAAACGCTCTGAACTAGTGAATAAGTAGTGAAGCCAAGGTGCTGAGGACTTGAATTTGGTTGTGGTAATTGTTTCGATGAAATAGCAATGTCAATTAAATTTTTGGGAGGAGAGGATACTTTCATGTGTTCTTGCTAAAAGTTTTCCAATTCTAGTCAAAGGATTATGGATTGTACTAGAATTTGTGTCTTGGCATTAACCATGTTTTAAAGTATTGACACGTTTGGAATATGTTTGATCTCTTTCAAATTTTAGTATAGGAGCTCAACTTAGTTTTGCTTGAATATCTGTTGATGGGGTATAGTTAGAGCTTTGGACCATTATCTTTGGCTTTTATTTTTCATGATGTTGCCTGTGGATTACAAATAGCCTAAATATATCAACAAAGACTTAAATAGCCTAAATATATCAACACCACTTATTGTATTTTCCTGTTGTCCCTCATGTAATTGCTACGAAAAGGATATCGAGTGTGTTTTATTCACCTGCTTTTCACTAATTTTAACTTATTTATTTGTAAGTTGTACTTGAGTAGGCTTTACTTTTCCTGAATTTATCTGATCTTATCCGAATTTATTTTACTGAAATAGGGTGAAATAAGGTGAATAGAACTAAGACATCCATTTTGGTGTGAGATCACTAATCGTTTGTTTGGGTAGCTATCATGAAGGAAAATGAAGAGATGGGAGAGAAAGAGAAAGAAAAGATAAGGAGGTGAACCGAGGGGAATAGTGAGCGTGTATTTTCCTTTCAAATCTTTCAAACATCGGAGGAAGTGAAGGACTTGGTTAGTTACCAGGGGAAGATAAACGGATCCCTCCAATTCCCTTCCAGCCCCTTCCCCAACCCCAAGTCATAACCCAATCACTTACTTTCTTCCTTCCCGTACAAGTTCCCTTGTCCAAGCACACTGTAAAAGTGTCGTGAATTTTAGAGTTTGCTTTTACTTTGAAACAAAGGTCAGCTAGGGTGACAGTGGAAACTAGTTAGAAGGAGGGAAGAAAGCATTACTTATTTCATATGAATACTTTTTGGTTTGAAATTTCTGTTTTAGTCACATAAATCACCAGTTCCCATTGGGAGTTTCAGTTTAAAGAGTCATTGATTTTTAATTAGATACGTGGCCGTGTGTTTAGTTGGCCATCTCTTTCCGTCGTCACTTACCTCTTTTTTTTGTTTCTAATAATGGTGAAGTTCATGGGTCTTGGTCTCAGCTGGTATAGAAAAAGGAAAGGAAAATGTTCTTATAGGATTACACCAGATACACACCAACCCAGCGAAAATCTTATTCCAAATTTCTTCTATTGTTTTTCATGTTATTTCTCAAAGCCCCATGCTTGCATGTAAGAGAGTACATCCTCTTTTTGCCTACTCACATTCTTCATTTATTTCTTTTGGTTACTTTGTTCATATGTGGTTAGGATAATAATTACCTATAACATGTGGGTTCTACGAGTGGTTTTCAATGAAAATTCAATAATTACCTATGCTCTGCAATTTAGATTACTGTTAATTGAAGGGGCCATATCCAGCAATACAGATATGATATACCTATCCTGTTGCCCAATTTGTATTTGTACTTCTCCTGAATCTTCCATTTAAAATGGATGTGGTTGCTCCAGAACGCTAGATCTTGTTTCCCAGCATGTTGGCCACTAACAAAGTAGCAACTATGGTTTGCTGTTGATATATCTTTGTTCAACTAGTTTATCCTTCTCTGAATATAGTGAGAAAATCATTGTTCACACGAAATTTTGGTTTGTACTGTACGGTTCAAATGATTTTCATGTGTTATATACAACATTTGAATATATTTCAGTTGTTCTGTTACAACATTTTAATGGCAAGTTCCATCTTATAGTATGAGGTTGTCCAAGTGCCTTTGAAATGTTAGAAGTTTAATGTTTTAGTGATTGAAGTTCCATCTTAAGTATTAGCTGAAAATGCCAGAGCAACCATGCTTGGTAGTTGTCATTGAGAATCTTGGTTGTTTATTGCAGGAATGGCTCAACAAGCATATACAGTAGCATCGGACAGTGAAACCACTGGAGAGGAAAAAGTTTCTGCATTCCCAGAAATTGCAATTGGTATTGACATTGGTACTTCACAATGCAGTGTAGCAGTTTGGAATGGGTCTCAAGTGGAGTTACTTAAAAACACTAGAAACCAGAAAATAATGCAGTCATATGTGAGCTTCAGAGATGATGTCCCAACTGGTGGAGTCAGTAGCCAACTTGCCCATGATCATGAAATCCTATCTGGATCTGCAATCTTCAATATGAAACGGTTAATTGGTAGGGTGGATACCGATCCTGTTGTTCATGCTACCAAAAGTTTACCCTTTTTAGTTCAGACCTTGGACATTGGTGTGCGGCCATTTATTGCTGCTTTGGTCAACAATGCATGGAGATCTACTACACCTGAGGAAGTTCTGGCAATCTTTCTTGTGGAATTAAGGGCCATGGCAGAAGTCGAGTTAAAACGGCCTCTACGAAATGTTGTTCTAACAGTCCCCGTTTCATTCAGCCGTTTCCAACTCTCTAGAATTGAACGTGCTTGTGCGATGGCTGGCCTTCATGTTCTGAGGTTGATGCCTGAACCAACCGCTGTGGCACTTTTATACGCACAGGAACAGCAACATACTATACATGAAAATATGGGAAGTGGGAGTGAGAAGATTTGTCTAATCTTGAATATGGGAGCTGGTTATTGTGATGTAGCTATTAGTGCAACAGCTGGTGGTGTTTCACAGATAAAAGCCTTATCAGGATCTGCCATTGGAGGGGAAGATCTCCTTCAGAATATGATGCGTCATCTGTTGCCTGAGTTTGACACAATTATGTTAGGTCGTGGATTAGATGTTCTTAAATCAATGGCTTCTCTGCGAGTTGCAACTCAGAATGCTATACATACGCTTTCCACTCAAACTAGTGTTAAAATTGATATTGATTTGGGGAATGGTAGGAGAGTGACTAAGGTTGTGGACAGAAAGGAATTTGAGGATGTAAACAAGATGGTATTTGATAAGTGTGAACATCTTATAAGGCAATGCTTGAATGAAGCAAAGGTAGAAGTAGATGATCTCAGTGATATAATTCTTGTTGGAGGATGTTGTTCAATTCCCAAAGTTAGAGATCTGGTTAAGAGCATTTGCAGGAGAGATACACTGTATGAAGAAATGAATCCGCTAGAAGCTGCAGTTCGTGGAGCGGCACTGGAAGGAGCAGTTGCTTCTGGTATAAGTGATCCATTTGGGAATCTGGACTTGTTAACAATACAAGCTACTCCTTTGAGCATCGGAATTCAAGCCCATGGAAACCACTTTGTGCCCATCATCATGAAGAATACGACAGTCCCTGCAAGGAAAGATGTTGTATTTACAACGGTCCATGACAACCAATCTGAGGCGTTGATTATTGTGTATGAAGGTGATGAGAAAGAAATACAAAAGAAGCATTTACTTGGTTATTTCAAGATAAGTGGGATCCCTCCTTTGCCAAAAGGAACACCTGAGATTAATGTGTGCATGGACATTGATGCTTCAAATGTTTTGAGGGTGTTAGCTGGCATTATGATTCCAGGGAACCAAGAGCCTATTAGTCCAATCATGGAGGTAAGAATGCCAACCATCGATGATGGCCATGGCTGGTGTGCTGAAGCACTTAACAAAACTTATGGATCAACTTTAGATATCATCACACTACAGAAAAAGACACATGCATGACCCATGATTTCAACTTAATTATCTCAAGGTTTTAATGGTGTTTTTGTTTGTGTTGTATCATGTAAATGAACTCAAAATAAAAAGTCAGTTTGTGTATATTGATTTTCATGCTGTGCTTTCGTGTACTTGTCAAATGAATGCACTATCCACTCACACAGTTACTGTCATGGTTTTGTTTATCCTATTTTCTATATTTTGGTGCATTACGGATCCATTTGTTTTAAAGAAAACAGCAAAATGATTTTCCATTTTCCTTTGTTCTGACTTTGTAAATACAAGTAGATTTTTCTTCATGTTTAAGAAATTAAGAAGCTGACGCTGCTGCTGCTGCTGCTGCTGCTGCTGTACATGACTTGTTATTTTAATTCGGGCCTAGACCATTGCTTGAATCACATAGTTTCAACAGCTCCTAAGGGTGGAGGTTGATTTACTGTATTTTTGTTGATATTAAAGGCCCTACTTAATTCAACTTATTTCAAACACAACAAAATTTAGAAAGTTAAGTACTGACAAGATAAGTATTTTGTAGATAATATTGCACATAAACAAGACGATTGTAGACAAAATAAGTTTAAATGACAAAATGTGTTTCTTCACCTAAAATGAGAATTAAGCTGGTAAATTCCTATTATTGGTAATGCTCCAGATAATTGTTTTAACAAAATAAGTTTCAATAAATTTATTGCATGTTTGATAAAGACATCGTTAACAAAGTCAAATCAGTTATATCATATCAATACCATATACTCCACTACGTAGGTCCATGTTCACACATCAAGATAATTAAGGTTATGAACTTATGATGTTCATTAATAATTCCACTGCATGGTTATAGTTTAACTAGTCTATAAATATGTTTTGTGCAATAGTTATGCAGATAACCTCATATATTAATTGTTCAATGTTCTCCCCGTTTCTTAATATATAATCCCTATACTGTGGATTTAAAATTTACTAGGAATGCTCACCATCAAGGTCCAAATCTCAATTACAACCATTTTTAGTACCAACAAATAATATGTCAGTATCAATTACGCAAATGATAACTTGTATTAGTAATTCTTAATAATGTATTGGTATACCAATACCGCACTAGTTTCAGTATTAAAACCAAATTAATGGATACCAATACGAATCACTTGTATCCATATGGACATAAGCCATTTAAGACTCCAAGTTCCTCCAAAGTTAAGTGGTCTTTCTAGATGCGGAGCCTAGTTTTGAAGTTTGAAATTAAAGCTTCAATTCTCTACAGAGTTGGTTTTCCTTTTTCCAGAATTTAGAAAATAATCTCTTTTCAATAATGGGGGTAGTAGCAAGCTAAGTAGCAACACCATCAACTTAAAGTCCAACAAAAAAGGACCTAAACTCTACCAACTAGCAAGACTATTTAGTGGAGTATTCAATCAAACTTCAAACTTTAGCTTATCTATGTCTTAAGCAGTAAAACATCTACTCTGTATAATTATTGTACTTTGACAAAGACATTACTTGATTCAATTTAAACTTCCAAAAAAGTAACTCACCAATAAGATAAAGTATATTGGACTGTAATAAAACTAATTTTAAACTCGTTTGATGCACCAATTTTTAAATGGATTTGGCGCACACTAAATTTATTGTGAACCATGTCTTAAAATAAAGTCAATAACTTGTTCCCAATTTATTTTGGCATTTTATTAAGATTATTATGATAAAAATGTAAATTAGTATCGTTGATACATGTTTTGTGCTTGAATAATGTGATTTTAAGTCACGATTCGCTTTTAAAAATATAGGGTTACTATGCTTCAAATAAATGGTTACTATGTCTAAGAATTTTGGTGTTTAGTTTATTATAGTTACTATATGAACAATAAAGGTTGTCCCGAATCCGGATTAGCCTTAAGGGTGAACCGGGTACTAACACCAAAAAGAATAAAAATAAAGGTCACTATGAGTGTCAAAAGGGTGCTAGAGAAAACTATTAATTTTGGTTCCACACTAATATTATTGTGAACCAGGTCCACGCAAGAATAATCCTGATAAACGGGATGGTGGATTTGTAGGGCTACTTAATTGTTCCAATGTTATTACAAAGGGATTTTTTATACATGAAGGAAAAATATCATTCATAATAAGGTATAGAGCATCTACCATAATTATCACAATTTGTAAAACACAGTAGAGGAAAAATAAAAGAGAAACATACTGTTAATCTCGTTCCCAATTGGTTTATGGGTTGGAACTTCATCTTAGATAGGTACACGGCCCAAGGCCATTTCACAAAAGACAACATGGTATCAAAGAAACAAACACTAGTTTAGGTCAGGTAATTAAAAAAGAATTCAGCCTGTTACTTCAAAATTAGAGAGTGATTAAACCGTGTGAGAGGGAGTGTTGGGACCCAATAAAAAAATATGAGTTTTATTAATTTTTCCGCATTCAAGAGGAGTATAGATGAGCATTTCTTGTTAAATTAGATTGTTATATCACATAAGATTTCAATTTACTCATCTTTAACTTCTAGCTTTTTTTTTGGATAAGAACGAGTCACTTCACCATTACGTTAAAAGTTAACCAAAATTTACATGGTTCAAATAGTCAGTACTAAGCATAGGAGTGCCCACTTCATTTGTTTCAGAAATATCCTTAGAACAATCAGGGGGATACACACCAAGCCTTGGATGCAATAGACTCAACAAGTTCCTAGTGTTTCTTGCCACATAGTCCGCTTCCACTAGCACCCAAGAGCAGAACCATAAATTATACATAGGGGGGGTAAAACTTAACATATAACTAGATTAGATCCCTTGCACGCACGGATTTTGACAATTTTTTCACAAAATATTTAACTGAATATCTCCCAAACTACTGCATAGTTATAACATTTTTAACATACTCGTTTAAATTTATTCATCTAATATGCATATTTAAAATGCTAATATGGTAATTTGATCAAAATATTGAGTGATATATTTTCTATTATTAATATAGTGATTTGACTAAAATATTACTAATTTAGAATAATTATTATTGTGTCGTAGCTATTATTGACATAATTTACAAACTTAATTTTGTTTCCATACATAAAACGTTAAAAAAAAGATAGAGAATAAAAATAAAATAAAATAAAATAGATACACTTTTTTGGAAAGTGGTTTTTGGCTGGAAAAAATCGCACCAGGAACTGACACGTGTCATTCATGGTGTCTCTTTTAGTATATAGTAATAGATGATGAAAAACAAAAATAAAATAACCAATAATAAAGTGAGAGAACTAAGATTCAAACCTTGTACCTCTAACAACCTCTAAAATTTGAGGTAAAATAACCACTTGAGCTATATTAGACATGTGATTTTGTAGTGCGTATTTAATTTTTTTAACATATCATGGGGGGGGGGGGGGGGGGGGGGGTGCATGCCCCGCCAGCCCCCCCTAATTCTTCCCCTGCCAGCACTTGTCTTCTCCTTGCTCTCAAGCAGCCTCTTCCTAGTTGGGCTAGATGCTCCTTGCATTTTCCATAGAGATTGGTTAACCAAGATATGGCAGAATGAATATCATTGATGTTTTCCACGACAGCTTTACAATCAGAGAGGATGGAAACATCGTACCATTGATTTTCTACTGCCCATGAGATGGGTAGAAGATTTGTGGGTGTCTCGATCAGCAGTGGGTGGAACAATAGTAAAAGAACCCGCAATTACAGTTATGAAAATTTTCTCAATATCACTGCATATAGCAGCATAACTAGCAAGAAGGGAGGTGCTACATAAAGTAGCATCCGCCTTGATTATGTGGTTAGCATAAGTCTTAATGTTAATGTGCATCGTTTTATTGGAGAGGGTGGAGGGAAGAGTGAAAGAACAAAATTCATTTGCTAACCAAATAGTGTGAGAACGCCAGAATTTAATTGGTTTGGTTTCTTTTTGGAAAATTCAATTGTTCCTTCTTAACCATAATCTTCAAAGACAAAAACAAAACATGGTGTTATGAGGCAGATGAGTGACAGGGTCTATATCAGCCAATGTTTTTCAAAAATCATTGATCAAAATCAGAGTGCATAAAATCAATTTTGTATTTAAACTGTATTTAATTTTCTTGCCCTGGAGCAAAGCAGGAAGATGTGGTTAATGTCTTCTTGTTCATTGGGAAAAAGGGAAACAACTGTTATTAGCTAGCTGGGAGGAAGTTGGCAGTCTATGTCACAGAATAAGCCAAAGAAAGATGTTTGTCTTGGAAGGGCACATAGATTTCCACACAACAATCCATTTATTGTTAGAAACATGGTTAGGGAACTTGGAGTTCCAAATATGATTATAGGCAAGCTTAGTATCAAAGTGAGGCCGTTTAGACAGAGAGCATAAAGGGGTATCATGCCCAAACTTAGGAATGGGAATGGGATGAATTCACATGACCAAATGAGGGAAATGATCATGGAGATATGATTCAAAGTCAAGTGGTTGTTAGTCATGATATAGCTAAGATACAACTGTTCTCCCCCTTTGTTGAGAGGACAACTAATGAGAGACCTAATAGACCCTTTTCCAGACCGGTTATCCATCCAATGGTTAATGCATTGGCCATCACCAATACACCGAGCAGTAAGTCTATGATACAGGTCTCACCCCTTACCTACATTCTTCCATTAGCTAGTTTGTACTCCAATGATTAGATACTCGCTTGCCATTTAAATGTGTCCCATTTGTCAATCAACTCTTAAAATTTAATTTATCTTTCCTCCTTTGCCAATTTTTTGCTAGGCAAATTAGCTTGCCCAAACTAATTTGTTTGGACAAGCTAATTCTTATTTCATCTCCAATAGTCTGTGACTTTTAAAAACTGCTAAAAGTCCCTAGTTAAAACTATTGGAGATGCCACTTTATTAGCTTGAGGAGGTAAGACTCTCTCCATTAACAATTACTATCCTAATGGAACTTGTTCTTCGGCTTAAATTAGATGATTCTCTTTCTCCTTGTTGACGCAACCCAAGACCAAGTGACAAAAGTAAATAGTCTTGTATTAAATAACTTCAATGTTTTGGTAAATATTTTGGACTGCTATGTTAAAACTACCCTTTTATGTATTACAGTGATTAACTGTATGGGATACCCTATCGGCATATCGATAGCCTTACGAAAGACACTTTGGCGAGAACATAGGCCTTGACACCATATGTCATGTCAATCAGGCCAACCATGGTCGATATGACACATCCAGATCGACCATCCAACAGGTTCTTATCCTGTAGATCGATAATTGTTCGTACCATTTCTACGGATCGTCTACCTATGTATATGAATCCCTCATTTATTGTCAAACATACGCAATACCACATTCATTCTAGATCTCATTCCCTTGAAATCTTTTTTCACTTTACTAACTTAACCATCGGAGGAGAATCATCGAATCATCCCAAAAGGTGGCTAACGTGCTTACTTGTTCATGTCCCTACCGGCACAAGAAACATGAGTTTAGATCAGTCCCCAACGTTGTTCCATTCCACAACGGGACATTGAGCCTTCTAGAAATGATAATGCTAACTATTAAAACAACTTTAATAGGAAAAATGATAACTTATACTCCCTCCATCACGCAAAAAACTTCTCAATTATTTAACTTTTTAAGGTTTATGTAAAATCGTATCCACGATAACAATTATTATATCAGTGTATATAGAGCCAAAAAGTGATGATGTAGGTTGACTTTCATCTCATGAATGTCTTAGATACTACCTTGCGAGACTTTAAGAAAACAAGCTAGTTGATATCTACAGTACATGTAGACCGTAACCATTACTGAGTGTGTATAGCTATTGGAGTACATGCTGCAGTAGACAACAACAAGGACATCAAGCACAGCAACAAACACAAAGATCAGCTACTCACCACCTTGGTAACTCGACTGCTAAGTCTTGAAGATCAAGACACACAGGTTGCTGACATGTCTCAACAACACACAGATTGCTGACTTGTACAAGTTTGTTATAGATTGTAAGAGTTAGTTTTAACTAACTGATTCCTTTGATCAGTTGTTCCTTAAAAACAAACACACTAGTATAAAAGCCTTGTAATTTGTTAGCCTCATTTCTCTGTAATAAGTTTTACTTCTCAATCAATAAAACTTGATTTTCTCTCTTCTCAATTCGAAGTTCTAGTTTCATAACTTCTTCATGGTATCAGAGCAATAACTAGAGGTTATCCTTTGCGGGCTTGGACGGGTAGCAGGCCGGGCCTAAACTTACTTTTATGTCCAACAGGCTTAGAATGGAAAAACCAAGTCCTTTTTATGGGCTTGACTTTTTGTCTGTACCCGCCTATTAAACGGGCCGGGATTGCCCGCGGGCTTACGGGCCTAAAAATACTTTTAACTTTTTTACTTAATATAATTAGTTTATTTTATATTTATGGCTAAATTTTTGTTTTACTTAAATTATCTCTAACTTTTCGAGTTCCATCTTATAAAACGAAGTGAAAAATTAAAATCTTGTAATACTTCTTGTAAAAATGTGAGAAAGAATCAAGTTATTGTCTTAAATAAATAAGTTAATAATGAAAGTTAAAAATTTTACCCACTAATAAGTCAAGAATCAAATATTTTTCTATTACTTAAAAAATGAAAAAAATACAAGTATAAACGACTAACTAAAAAATAATGAAATAAATTTACTTTTTTTTCATAAACGGGTTGTGGGGGTTGCCCGCGATAAATTTTATCTCGCCCGTGTTCGTTCGTTAACATTAACGGGTCGGCCTTAGCCCGCCCAAAATTTTAATTTTTTCCAAAATCATTGTCCAAGCCCGCTATTAAACGGGCCGGATGGACCACCAGGATTAGCGGGTTGTCCCGCCGTGATCAACTCTATCAGAGAAGGCATAAGATTCTGCCATTTTTCTTTTGTTCCGCAATTTCTTGAACTACTAAAATTCAGCAGATAATTCAATTGGTGATCAAGTTCAAAAGTAACATGAGTTTTTTTTGTATTTGCTTACTGGTTTACTGATCCAAGATGACAGCGGCACCAGACGCAACAGTTATTCCTCCTATGCAAGACCCCAACAGTGTTTATTTCATACATTCCTCTGAGAATCCATATGCTGCAATTGTTTCAAACAAATTTGATGGAGAAGGTTATGCAATGGAAAAGAGATGTTCTATCGTCTTTTTCCATCAAGAACAAATTGCGTTTCATTGATGGTTCCTTGCCTAAACTAGCTATTGGTCATGCTGACTATCAAGCTTGGGATAGATGCAATAGTATGGTATTGTCATACTTACTAAGGTCTTTGAGTCCTACAATTTCTAAGAGTGTAATGTTCTTTCCTACTGCAAGAGAAATTTGGAAAGATTTAGAAGAAATATTTCCAGTAACTTCATGACCACAATTGTATGGTTTACAGGAGAATTTGAATGAACTATCTCAAGGTGATAGCAGTATTACTGATTTCTTTACCAAGATCAAGATGATTTGGGATGAATTAAGAAGTTCTAAATCAGTGCCAGTGTGTGTTTGCACTGGTTGTACTTGCAATGTCAGTCAGAAATTTTTACAAGAGCAAGAAGAAGAAAGGCTAGTTAAGCTTTTGATGAAGTTACGCAAGAAACATTCACAAGTAAGAACCAACATTTAGATGATGAATCCTCTTCCTAGTATTACAACAGCATACAGACTTCTTATGCAAGATGAAAGACATCCGAAAATGTCTGAAGTTCAAGAAGCACAACCAATGGTTTTTGCTGCTGCTAACACTGAAGATAGGAGAAACTATCAAGGTAGTTTTAAGGGTGTTCAATCAAAGGTCTTACAAGGGCTGCTAATCACAGATTTACAGTTTCACCAAGAGAGGTGCTTCCTACTATAATCATTATAATATGTCAGGGCACACGATGGACAAGTGCTGGAAATTACATGGCTATCCAGCTCGTTCCAAGAACAGGAAGTTTGCTGGTGTGATGTAGGGTGATGATGACACATATCAGAATGAGAATTTACTCATATTTCAGAAGAATTGTATCAACAGTTCCTGGATTTAATCAATAATACATACAAACATTATGATTCTAAAGTGAATATGGAAGGTACTTTCTTAATTACTTCTTTAATTCAAGATGGATTATTGATAGTGGGGCTACTGATCATATATGCTCCAATCTAGAATTGTTTCATTCCTATTATGTGGTTGATAGAGGTGCAAAGACCATTACAGTGGCAGATGGTAAAAGAGTCTTGGTCACACATATTGGTGATGATAAGATTGGTAGTGATATTATTCCTCAGAATGTTCTCCATGTTTCCAACTGTCAGTTTAATCAGATTTCTACTCATAAGTTGTGCAAAGATATATCCTGTAGCATCGTTTACACTCATGATAAGTGCATGATTCAGGGAAATTCTCAAAGAGCTTCTATGGTTCTTGGTAAGCTTGATTCAGGGTTGTATGTTATTGTTGAAGGAGACTTGGAGAATAAGAAAATGGTGAATACAGATAGCTCAAGAACAGAAGCTTTAGCTGCAATTAGTGAGGACATTAAGATGTGGCATTTAAGGATGGGTCATCTATCTTTTGATAAGCTACATTTAGTTAATAAGGCTTTGCCTTCTATTGGCAGATACCGTGATAGCTTTTGTCAGATTTTTCCTAGAGAAAAGCAGTGTAGGCAATATTTTCCAGTTAGTCACACCAAGACAATTCAGTGTTTTGAATTACTTCATATTGATGTTTGGGATCCTTACAAGGTGCAAACACATGACAATTTTACTTTCTTCCTTACAATTGTAGATGATTTTTCAAGGAATACATAGACCTTTATGATGAAACATAAGTCAAATTGTGTAGACATTCTAAGAAATTTCTTGCATTATGTTAAGACTCAGTATTATTCAAAGGTTAAGTGTTTCAGAACTGGTAATGCAAAAGAATTATGTGAGGGAAGAATCATGTCTTTATATCATACTCAAGGTATTAAGCATCAGAAAAGTTGTACTGGCACACTACATGCAGTACTCCCTCTGTCCCTTAATACTCGCATCATTTTGACTTTTTGCACTATTCACATAATTTACTTTGATCCTATTTTATTTCTAGTGTATGAAAAAAATGTTGTATATAATATATTGTTGTCTTCAACTTAATCTATATTTTCAAAATATTAATATTTTTATAAGTTTTTATAATATGTAGTTAAAGATATTGGTGGTCAAACTTGTGCATTGGCAAGCGTGTCCAGTCAAAATGGTGCGAGTATTAAGGGACGGAGGGAGTAGAATGGAGTGGTAGAAAGAAAGAATAGGCATCTTCTAGAGACAGGAAGGGCCTTATACTTTCAATCTAGGCTGCCAGTAAGGTTTTGGGGAGAGTGTTGACTCACCACAACCTACCTTATCAACTAAATTCCCTTGAGTATCATTGATTTTGAAATACCCTTTGAAAGGTTGAATAGAAAGTTAGAGTCAGTTTGGATCATTTAAGAGTTTATGAATGCCTTGGTTATGTGTCTACAAATAAAGCTCACGGATCCAAGTTTGATCCTAGGTTAGTACCATGCGTTTTAATTGGTTATCCTCCTGATCAAAAGGGTTATAAGATGCTTAACTTGGAAACTAAACAAATAATTATCTCTATAGATGTCCATTTTCATGAAAAACATTTGTCATTTCACATATCTGCCACTCAACACACTACCTCAAACCCCATTTTCCTTCCCGTTCACACTCCCTTTGATTTCAAACAACTTTTGATATTCCTGGTGTTTTTCAAGTCACAGAAACCACACCCCCACTTCTAAATACTACTCAAATACCTACCACAACTTCTGAGCCTATGTATGATCAATCATCACCTCCAGTTACTTCTATATCTGATCCACCTTTGACCACACTAGAACCTGAACCTATTCCAGTACAACCAAGGTAGTCAACTAGACCTCACAAAGTTTCAGTTTGGATGGATAATTATGTCTGTTTAGTTTCCAACAACAACTGGTGCAACATTGTTTGTTAAAATGACCTACCAGATTTACACAAAGCTTTGATAAATCAAGCTATCAAAGAACCTGAACCTATCAATTTCTTTGAAGCTTCCCAGTCAGAAAATTGGATTACATCCATGAACAAAGAGATTGAGGCACTCACATCTATGACACTTGGGAAATTTATGTACTTCCTAAAGGCAAGAAAGCTATTGGTTGCAAATGGGTGTATAGATTAAAACTGAAGAAGGATGGTTCTATTGAAAGGTATAAGGCTCGACTTGTGGCAAAGGGTTTTACACAGAAATATGGGGTGGATTTTAAGGAGACTTTCTCTCTAGTTATCAAAATGGCCACTGTGAGATGTTTAATTGCTTTGGTAGTCAACAATGCCTGGATTATTCATCAATTGGACATCAACATTGCGTTTCTGCATGGTGATTTGACAAAAGAAGTGTACATGAAAGTTCCTGATGGGATTCCTAATCCAAAAAATAAAGTCTGCAGGCTCACGAAGTCCCTATATGGTTTGAAACAAGCTAACAGACAATGGTTTGCTAAACCCACTTTTGAACTCATTCTCCTTGGCTTTGTTCAATCAAAGAATGATTACTCTCTATTCATTAAGAAAGTTCACAATATAAGAACATTGGTTGCAGTTTATGTTGATGACATTTTGATCATTGGACCAGATACAACATAGATCACATGGTTGGTCAGATTGTTACAAGAAATGGGACGGTCTAATCTCACTCCGATTCAGTTGAAATGCGACAATCAATCTGCTATCCATATTGCTAAGAATCCAATTCATCATGAGAGAACCAAACACATAGAATTGGACTGGCATTTTACCATAGATAAGGCGTTGGAAGGATCCAGTGTAGATAGAGCCAAAAAGTGATGATGTAAATTGACTTTTATCTCACGTCTTAGATACTACCTTGTGAGACTTTAAGAAAACAAGCTAGTTGACATCTACAGTAGTTGTAGACGGTAACCATTACTGAATGTGTATAACACACATAAGATTTAATAAAGCTTTGAGTTTACATCTAGCACATAAAGAGTTAGTTCCATGTTTTTAGTCGTATGTTTTCGAAGTGAATTTATGAGTAAAATAACTCATAGTAACATCATAAACTCCAAGATTAAAACATTTTAATTTCCAAAGCCATTATGTTCAACGTTTCGACCACGAAAGCTTCATCCCATGCATATATAACAACATCTTTCTTGGTACGTCGTCTCCCGACCACCCCTTGACCTTAGCAAATTATTATTAATAAATCACACGAGTGCGCATCTAATCTAATTAATTAATAACATGGATTTTATATCATTAACCGGACTACTGTATCTTCATTGACCAAAATAACTTTGGGACTATTAATTTAATGTACTCCGTAACTATTTATTTGCAACCAAGATAATAAACCAAAAAAAAAAACATAATAATTAGCAACCTTAATTATAATATAATTAATGTTTGACATTAGACATTTGACATCATGATATCATGATCATTGTTCATTTACTGAATATACTCTATGTACCCATCCTGTTTTTTTTGGAGTATAATTGGTTCAAAATCGTTGAGAGACTGACATGTGGCGGCGGCGGAGGTGTTGAGGAGCGACGATGGAGATTAAACCACCAAGAGGGGGCTTCATTTTTGACCGGTAGATCATTTCATCGTAGGGTCTACGGTAGAACTTGAAGTAGGGGAAGAAAGCTTCTCGAGATTTCTCAGACTTGCTACCGTGGCTTGTAGGAGCCGGTGTCTCACGCCGTCCAAACAATGCTGCAGCTGGAGAGTGGAGGAAAGATGGCTTCGGTGTACGGGGCTGCTTCACGGAGGCGGTGTCTGCGTTGTGGGACTTTTGTGGGAGTGGTGTAGAGGGGATGAAGTTCTTTCTTAAGAGCTTGTCTCCGCCGTTGAAGTTGTAGCCGCCACCACGTGGAGTTCTATCAATGGGTGATGCAAATGAGAATGAACGAGGGTTGGGGCCCAGGATAGATGATGTGGAGTTTGTTGTGGTTGTTGTGGGTCCCACTTTGGAAGATGAGGGGTCACTTGTAAGGCTGAGGTACCACGGTTTGAGGGAGTCAAAGCTGTGAGACACTGTGAAGGAGAAGCGAGAAGAGGCACATGCACCAATTTTAGCAGCCGAGGAATGGACCGGGATCGAGGACGGGTCGAACCGGAGAGATGCGGCTCGTGGGTACATTGAGAAGTCGTTATAGTCTAGTGAGATTGAGTCTTCGAACTCAGTGGAGGATACTATTGTCGTTAAGTTTGACAGCTCCACAAATGGCCGCACTCCCTGCAAAATTGTCAAAAATTTCATTATCAGATACAGACTAGTATTCAAAAACATATTTGAACATATAAATGAATTTTTTTATTAAGTATAAGGTAATCATACATGTATTAATAATGGCTCACTCTAATTAGAAAATTAGGATGATAAATTTATTTAACGACACCCGATCAAAATTGATTTACTAGTAAAATGTAGTTTGATATCGATTATTCTCTTTCATCATATCACCGTTTAAACAAAAAAAGTAAAAGTCGATATGTTTGTACTATGTTTGTACTATTGAGTCGGATGATTAGAGTAAAGGTTACAAACATGATAGAATTATCTATGTAAGTTTTATTTTCTACTCTGCGGATGAGTATTAAGTAAACCAAAAATATACCAAATAGGCATTAAATCAAGTAGAGTAGTCCATAAATAAGTTTACATTCCTTTGCAAAATTAAGGAAACGGAAGAAATAATACTCGGTGTCATTTTGTATTAGAACTTCCTACTTCCTACGGAGTACTAGTCATAATTCATAAACCAGTGTGCCACTCAAACAAAAGAGGAAAAAGGTGCAAGGAAAATACTACCAAAAATGACAGCGCACAGTAACATGCAAAACAATAAAAAACACTGTCTCATTACCCAAAAAGATCGAAGAACAAAAAGGGGTAAAAATAATTAATCTAGGTTGGGTAATTTTTGAACCTCGTGAAGAGTTGGACATATAACCAACCTAACAAATTTGACTTACATACTTACCACTCTTCCCCTAAAAGAAGCCTGGTTATGAGCCTACCACTTACGAAAATAAGGGTAAAAATCATGACTCTTTTCAACGGTTATGATTGGAAGATAATTTCTATTTTTTTTTGTTAATATATAAGTAGATAATTCCTGATTACCACTTCTATTCTAAAAAGCTTTTATGGGTTCAAAATTGGTTTCCCTCCTTTTTCACTATTCATAATCTACATGTGAACTCTAAAAGCCTTTACAATCATTGGATTTCCCCAAACGGCTCTATCTAGTATCTACCACCCTTTTCTTTTTTACAATGTGCTGCTTTGTCAACAAAATTGACTTTACACCATTTTTCATATTACCCAATTTACCACGTACCAATGTGGACACTTACTAAAGGAACGAAAGTAGTACTCCGTGATTAATAGGTTAGCGTTAAACAGTCTTCAATCACTTTGTTACATCAAAAATATTATGGCGGAAAGTCGTGATAAAATTACATGTTTAGAATTTTTACTTTGAGATGTAACTTGAATAATGCTTAAATATCCTTTAAATTCGCGTTTATCAGAATCCAACAATCGGAGTAATAAATAAGTACTAACACTATGTTTCTGTAATTAGATACTCCACAAAATAAAGCATTAAACATATATTAGCATTACTTCTTACATTAAATTAAATGAAGTGATATGCAAGGGAAGCTAGAGATCAACTAATAACTTTAGACACTCATTTCTGTAACATTTTTCCATTAAAGAACTAAAGGATGAGCATATGTATTGATTTTTATCATCTTAATTAGTAAAATGATGAATTCATTACTCGTATTAATGTATTATATGTCGTACTCGGGTAATTAAAATGAATAATATTTGAATATAGAATTGGTATTCCCCGAATGATGAAATGAATAGGAAGAGTTGAAAAAGAGAAGTACCTTCCAAAGATAATTAAAGAGGGAAGGAGGGTCTATGACAAAGGCCTTGTGAAGACGGCCAGGGTAGTACTCCGCCACAATCTTCAGTGTTGGGAGCACTATGTTCATAAAAGCTGATGCTGATCTGAAAAAGCCTGCATTTTTTAACCCACATCATTTAACTACTATCCTTCAAAATACGGAGTACATTTTTATTTAAACCCATCTTCTACAATCTACTTGCCAGCTCATTCATTTACCACACAAAATATTCCAAATTCATCCGGCCCAAATTAATAGTCATGTCATCCTAACCTGTCTTAATTAGACGTATAACCATATAATCGTGTTATTTTAACCAATTTTAATTAATTAATTAATTAGATGTATAACGCGTGTTTTTAAAATAAGTGAAATCATTTTGTCAGAGACTGAAATTGACCAATCTCAGTAAAATTATTGTACAGTATAAATTTCATAACATTCCATATTTACCCTTGGGAAACCAACCCATAATTCTTTTGAGTTTTGACTATGACAAAGAACAGCGACCCGAAGGGTACTTTGGGCAGTTTCAGTGGTAAAAAGTAAAAACATAAGAATGTGTTGCCCCCAACAGAATGCTGGTCTTCCGACACACCAAAGTGATGCTTTTTTCAGATTTTTTATTTTTATTTCTGAAAACTGTGGGATTTCATTTATACTACTGTATTAATTACGAGTACTCCCTACTTTTGGCAAAAATTATGCAAATACATTTATTTTCGGCGTGCAGCGTGCTCTTAAAAGGAAATACATGAATTATTTTTATTTTTATTTTTATTTTTATTTTTATTTTTATTTTTATATAAAATGAAAAACATCTGCAAAAGGTAATAAAATTACTGCATTTTTTCTAGAAAAAAACAAAATGAAAGAAGGCGAAATTAATTAAAGCGAATGTGGGGAATCAATAAAGGAGGTGTATCAACTATTAATCCAGATTCAGCCTTTTTAGGAAGGAAATCAATTGAATCTAATTGACTATATTACCCTTTAAGTTCAAAATTTACTGACATGACCAAGAGTCACAAAAAGTAAAAATGTAAAATGGGATTAGCCAACTTAGCTAGCTGACATGGACGAGTTTGAGTTTTAAGGAAAGCCGAAATGATGTTAAACTTACTTGCTTCAAAGAGGATCACAAATTGCTGAGTGTTTCTGGCCATTGTTTGAACTGCTACTTCAAGGGTGAATACCATGAGTCGAGTAAATCTGTAAATACATTTTAACATAAAATTAATTAGTAAATATATTTAATTCCACTTTCATTTATTACGGAAAATTAAATAAAGTTAGGTGAACTTACAGTTTCTGAGAATGGAATTTCTGATAATCTTGCTTGATTCGGAAAACCTAGGATAATGAAACATAGTAAAAGCCTGGAGATTAATTTATATTCTTCAACAACTATGGAAATAATTACTCATTTGAATTAAAAGCTTCCCTCAGTTAATTCAAAAAATTAAAGGAAATTACCAAAACTGGTCTTGCTTCATCATCATGACCTGCTACATATGCTACTCCTTCCGCTAACTCCCCAGAAAACTCATCCGCTATTAAACTTTCTGCAAATAATTTAAATAAAATTATTATTTTATCATTTACTTAAAAATGTTTTATTGGATTTTTTTGCTTGACTTTTTGTTTTTGTTTAAATGGGTAAGAGATAAATTTGAATGACGTGCTTCAAAAAAATAAAAATAAAAATAAAAAGGTAAAAGAATCTAAGATTAGCAAGTGATTAAATGAGAAGAAGACAAATTAAAAATTAGTAGCCGGAGGAGAGAGAAAACAAGTTAAAGACTAACCAACGCCAATAGAATCACGCCACGTAAGACAAGTTCGTAATAGTTTTGCCGCCTTCTTCACATTGTCCCCTTTCACCTTCAAAAACCTCTCCACACAAGCTGTGTTGCAGAATTTTTCCTTTTCATAAAAACAATAGAAACTCATTAGTGGCGGGCTCACATGTGGATTAGTATGGTTAAAAAAAAGAGAGGTGAGGAGATAGAGTTAATACTTGTTTAAGAGAGAGAGGAGATTGTTTTCTGAGAATGTGAAGAACAGATTCAACTTTCGTTTTCTCTGCTGTCATCATCATCATAATCTTCCCCATTAACTAAACTTGTAACTGATCGAACTCCTTAAAATCACTGAAAAATCAAAAATGTTTGTTTTTATGGCAAACTTAGATTTCACGCAACCATTGACAAAATGAAAAACAAAAAACAGTGGTTTTCGATCAGTTCGCAGAGGAGAGAGAAAATGTATTTGAAAGAGAGAGAGAAAGAGAGTTGCGGGCAGTGACGCAGTAGAATGGCAGTAGCGAGTATTTATAACAGTAGATAATAGTATAAGCCGACTTTATTTAATTAATTCATAAATTAAATTAATGTGAGTGTTTATATTTGGTGTTAGTGAGGATTTAAAATTTTAAATGTTAGTTAGTTTAACGTCAGTTTTGTTTGACGTCTAACTATCATCAGACGGCTTAGCTAGTAGATTTTGTTATTTTATTTTTTATTATATTTTTATTTTCTTGATGACGTCATAATATAAACAAGTTTATGTTTCATGTATGTGTGTGCGCCTAGTGCAGTAAAGCGTTATGCCTATTGTCTAATGTCTACGACCCGTTATAATTTCATCATTAAGATTCCATTTTTTTGTAACTTTATTTTTCTTTTAAAAAAAAATAGAAGATGTGTTATCTCTGCACTTATATGATTCAGTTTTAATATGTGTAACTTTATTTATCCATATTGAGGAAAGAGGATGCATACACTGTAACCCAAAGTTGATGTTGAGCTGACTTTAACACACAACACAGTAGTATAGTTTCATTTTTAGTCAATTTGCCCGTTTCTCAAATAATACTGTTACACTTTTTCCCAATTCATTAGTGCCACTGCCTTAATGGTACAAGTTTAATCATGTTTTGGTTTTATTTTAATGGCGTTTAATTTCGATGTAGTTCTTTGACGGGTATTTAATTTTGAAGTTATAGGGTTATTTGTTTGATGTTATACTTCTATATGTACTCCGTAAAAGTTATCAAATTATTTATAAAATATGTCAAAAATTAAACAATATGAAGTTAACAAATTTGTATTTACACACCAGAGTAAAAGTTAACTTAAAATACCATGTTACCCTTATATTTGTAAAAGTTATTTATTTATGAATAATAAATTTTTTCATTTTAATAAGAATTATTGTTTTATTACCACTAATAGTGTATAAATTAATCATACTCCGTATCATTTAACTCTTTAAAATGTTTATCTATTAACGTTTTTTTTTTTTTTACAATATAAAAGTTAATCAAAACATATTAAAAGTTACAAAAAAAAAAAAAAAAATGGGTTAAAGGTATCTTGATGTATAATAAATATATGGCAAATTTGCCAAAAAGACCTTTTATAAACCAAATTTTGCGAGAAAGGACCTTATATAATTTTTTTGTGAAATCGCACCTTACTTTAAATCTTTTTTGCGAAAGACATCCTAAGGAAAGTTTTCGGCATTGACTGAACTTTTCTGGCCATTGACTTGCACGTGTGGCTTCATTTTGCTACATTTTCAACTAAACGCATTGTTAAAGTGATGTTTATTGTGGTAGTGCTCGATTTTTTTGACATATTGTGTCTTGTTTAAGGAAAGTTGTTTCGTATCCACTATACATGCTCGTTTTTACAAGTTAACATGTAAAACGAAGCCACACGTGATGCTCACGTGCAAGTCAATGACCGGAAAAACTGAGTCAATGCTGAAAACTTTCCTTTGGTTGTCTTTCGCAAAAACAATAACATTAAGGTGTGATTTTACCAAAAAAGTTATATAAGGTCATTTCTCACAAAATTTGGACCATAAAAGGTCCTTTTTGGCAAATTTGCCTAAGTTTATTGTACACATTGTGCGTGCAAGAACTTTTTTATGAAGATTTTTGTGGATATAAATTTGTATGATTACTACTCCCTCCTTTCTATAATGATGTTTTAATTTAGAATTTTGACACTATAGACACTGAAGAAAATCTTCTTAATTATTTCCAATAAATAAGGGGAAAAAAAGTATATTCATGTGGCGTCTTATTTGATTCGTTTCACTGAGTACTTTAATAATATCAAAATTTTATAATCTTTTGCTAATATATATAATTAGAGAGATAAATGTTGCAAAATGTGCATTGAAAAACGTGAAAATTTATTTTCTTTTGGTCGGACTTAGTACAAAATATGTTTATCTTTTGGTTAATACTTCCTCTGTTTATTTTTACTCGCAACGTATGTCACTTTTACGCATGTCAATGCACAACTTTGATCATTATTATCTTATATTCGTTTAAAGAAAAAAATTATAAAAAGTTAACATTTTAAAAATACACATTAAGATGAATATAACAAGATCTCACATGACTATATTTTATCTTACGTATAAATCACCAACAATGGTCAAAGTATAATATGTGAATAGTGTAGAAATCACAAACGTTGCAAGTATTAAAAATCGGAGAAAGTATTACTTATTTACCCAAAAAAACGTGAAAAATAAAAGTTGAAATATTGTTATGTATATACTTAGCTTATTTTTGAATTATTAATACACCATGATTATTTTTCATATATCAAATACACATGAAGAATGTTCCTTTTTCGAATCAATCGTTTACACAAACGTTCACAAATCTGTATATGAAGGAGTTGTGGTAACAAATCATGATTCCCTCCGAAAATATGGTTAAAGGAAATTTCTCAAATTCAAACATTTATGTTTTTGGGAGTTGTTTAGTCTTTTGCGCGGATTAGACCTGTCAAAAATCAACCCAACTTGTAAATTCAACTCGTACTCGATTCTTTTTTGGGTTTTGAGCATGATTTTTCAACCCGAAATCCTAATGAACCCGAACCGCACTGCTCGTAAAATTACGGGTCTTAACTAGCCGGGTAAGGGTTGACTCAATGGGTCAAGGAACAAAAATTGTAGTTATAAAATGAAGATACCCTATTTTTCCACGATAGTTCCTCCCCCAATATTAATTATTTAATATTAAGATTATGGCCTAGAAGACGATACTATAACGTTGAGTAATCCTATTATTATCGTCACCTTGCATAAGTATGCATTAGTTAAATTCAATGACTCAATATTTGTTAAATTAATAACAGAGTCAAGTAAACAGCTAATGTGCAAACATGAAAATTACCCAAACTCAACTATTTATCTACCATCTCTATATTTTTGGGACATAATGTAACGCCCCGACCTCTAATTCAAGTATTAAAGCATAATTAGCAGCGGAAACATCCTAATTCGGTCGGGACATTACTGTCGTAACTCCCTCTTGGGAATTACAAGGCAACCATCAATCATAAACTATTAAACTCCAAAATTATCATAATAATCCTTTTTAATTCCTTAATAAAAGTACGTAACTTAATCAAAAATCTTTACTTAAACTTGTTGCAACTTAACATTAACTTAGGTGAACATTGCAATAGTGAAATCATCGCCACTACTCGTTTCCGTGGTCCCCAACAGTACCTAAAACAGAAAACAAAACGGTGAGCCGAAGACTCAGTAACGAGTTACCCTAGCATCGTAACATCATTTCAATTCATTTTATTTAATAAACAGGGAGAATATAATATAGTAAAACATTTAATAAATCATCATTTCAGAAACATCACTTTGGAAACATCATTTCAGTAATATCATTTCAGGAACATTATTTCAGGAACATCATTTCATTAATCTTTTTTTCCTTTTAACAGTATTATTCTGTTCGTCAGGACTTTACAGGAAAATATGGTAGGATGTCTCCTACGAACAGGGGAAGCCAGTGCTTCATAACAGGGGAAGCCAGTGCTTCATAACAGGGGGAACCAGTGCTTCTTATCAGGGGGAACCTTGGTTCCATACCAGGGGAAGCTAGTGCTTCTTATCAGGGGGAGCCTGGGCTCCATATCAGGGGAACTTGACCAGTTCTTACACTTTCATTTATCATGTTTACATTTCTTTTAGTTGAACATTAATCAGGAAAATCTCATTCATTCAGGGTGGTTCAATGATATGTGTGTTTTATATAGAGTTTTTACCCCCGTCCTTTAGTACTTTTTAATCTCAAATGAGCTCTTCGGAGCGATTTTTAGTACTAATGTGCTCCTTGTAGTGTGTTTGTAGTTTCAGGTTCATCATTGTAGGAATTGGCATATTTTTGTGCATTTCCAACTCATTTGAATCAATACAAGAGATTATGTACTTTCGAGAGAACGAACAATAAGTTTGAAGAGTTTTGAAGCAAAGCGAATAACGAAGGAAGTACAAAAATAACTATAGTCCACTATTTTAAGCATAACTCAAGTTCTACAACTTCAAAAGATGTAATTCTAATTGGGTTGGATTCTAGACTTCAATAGCTTTCCAACAAGTGGTCACTCGCCTAATTCCGACGAATAACGAAGGAGATATGCCATTTTGAAGATAGAGGATCGTGCAGTTTCAACACGCGCCCGATCGGGCGGGCTTCGCCCGATCAGGATCGGGCAGTCATTCTGGGCGCTGTTCTGGGCATTTTGCAACAGCCCGATCGGGCGAAATTTCGCCCGATCGGGCCGACTATCGAGCACATCGCCCGATCGGGCGACGCCAACCTCCAGCGTATTTCGCGAGTTTTTATTTCCGATTTTGGGCTCTATTTTGGGCAAAATATAAATACTAACCCCTTATATTTTTAGTGACATCTTTTATTCTAGTTTTCAATACTTAGTTTATTTCTAGTTTTCTGTCCAATTATTCAAATACTTAGTTTTTAATTTCAAGTAAAGATCCAAACTTTATTATTTTATTTGTTCTTCAATTCGGTATTATTTCCTACCTTAATTTATTTTGTTGCTTTAATCATGTTTTCCATTATGCTAATTGCTTTGTTATTTATTATCATGAGTGAGTAGTTTAATTTCTAGGGTTTAGGGGATCCATGAATGCATGATTGGGATTATATGTGGGCTTGATTATTGATTGATTGATTATAATTTCTATAGCTTATTATTATTGCTCGTCAATTCTGTTCGGCCGTACTATTTTGATTTGAGTTTGATTAACCTTGGATTATGCGCCGAGAGGTATAAATCTAGAGCTGGCAAAAGCTGACCCAACCCACCAACCCGACCCGAACCCAACCCGTTAATAAAGGGTTGGGTCAAGATTTTTCAACCCGTTTAGTTAAACAGGTTGACCCAACCCAACCCGTTTATTAAATGGGTTGGGTCAGGTTGAAAATTGCAACCCGAAAGCAACATGCCTAACCCGTTTAATTATTGGGTCATAGGTCAACCCGTTCAACCTAACCCATTAACCCGTTTAAAAGTTAAAAAACAAATTAATGAAAATCTGAAATCAGTATTGGGCTTTATTTGTTTGGGCTTAAGGTCCTTTTTCTTTAATCATTTATATATGAAAGATTGAAAACCCTAGCATTCATTATTCACCCTCATTCTCTGATTTCTCTCGGTCTATCTCCTCTCTCACATTAGAACTGAAACCCTAGTCTGGGACTCTCACGCCGCGCAGCCGCTCCGCTCGTCGCCTCGCCGGTCTACTACTCTCCTCTCACAGTCTCACCGGTTCACCGTGTTACTCGGTGGTCTCCTCTCACAGCGCCGCTCACTCACTCTAATTCAAGTATGTTTTTTTGAAATTTTAAGTCGAAATTTAGAGTAATATTTTGAAACTTCAATTCGAAATCTGGAGTAATTTTTTGGGTTATTGAGTTTGTGATATGATTCCTGACTTCCTGGTTTAATTTTGAAATTAATAATGGTGTATTTGTGCTAATCAAATCCTAACAGTTTCTTTTTATTTGGCTCATATCTATTGAAATTAATGATGGTGCATTTGTGCCTTTCTAGAATATGCTCATGTATTTTAATTATTTGTGCACTTTTTCCTTTTAATTTGTAAGTTTTTTGTTTATTTGTTAACGAGATCCAATGACTAGTAATGTGTTTGGGTTGTTCGAAGGTTCATTTCAGGATTTCAGTCATTTGTACAGATAGTTCTATAGTTCTATGTTCTAAATTATTTGTTAATTTGCAAAGAAAAAGCTAGAGAACCTAATCTAAATGAGTGAAAGTAATTGCCAATATGAATTACTGATCTGATGCAAATTTGAATTAAACTACATTTAATAAGAGTTTCTTTTATTGGTTTATTTTACAGTAATGGAAGGCTTTCAAAAGTAAGAATGCTCGTGAATGTGGATGATACGACACCCTCACCCATAGCTGATTCACCAAGAACTCAAAATTCCAACAAAGTTTGATGTTTAAATAGGGATAGCCCCTATTAAAACGAGCTTTGAACAACTATTAACGCATTGTAACATATTTAAATTTTACCTTTATGTCAGAATTTGGTTATGTATTCTTAAACTTTAATTTCAGATTTGGTGGTGTATTAAGCTTTATGACTTGTGATAGCGCATTGATTAATGGAAAAAATTGTAAGTTTGAGACTTTTTAATTAGCAGATTGGAAAGAACAGGTTATTAGCAGGTTGTCTACAAAAAAAAATTTTAGTAAATGGGTCAGCAGGTTGAAATCAGGTTGACCCGTTTAATTTCAGGTTGGGTTGGGTCGAAAATTGCAACCCGTTTAACTAAACAGGTTGGGTTCAGGTTGGGGAAATCTCAACCCGTTTATAAACAGGTCGACCTGATTTCGACCCAACCCGACCCATTGCCAGCTCTATATAAATCTGATGTTTTTGGTCTGTGGCTATTAGATAGGAATTATTTCTAGTACGTAGCGAGAGCCCGCTAGTTGTTCTATCCTAAGGAATTCATAAGATTCGAGAGATGCATGTTTTCCTAGTAATGATTGTTAATTGATTGTCATTGTTCGTTGTCCAATCCCGGTCTGCATTTATGGTGAACTGCTGCCCTAGATTCCTTTAATATTGTTATTTTCCGATTTGATTATTTGCTTTAGTTTAATACACAACCCAATCCAAACTCTTGTTACCAGTAGTCTAGATTAATAATTTAATAGTAGAAAGAACGTCTGTTTCCCTGTGGATACGATCCCTGCTTCCCTTGCTATATTTTTAGTTGGTGAACGTTAGGTTTATCTTTGATAGGAGTACGATTTAGCCTGTCAAATTTTGGCGCCGTTGCCGGGGAAACGGTTTAATTTTCTGCTACTAATTTTATGATCTAGATTATTTTCTTGAGTCTCATAGAACTTCCTGTTCTTTGAGACCATGTATATATTTTATTTTCTTTAGTTTATTTTTTTTATTATTTTTTATTTTTAATTTTTAAATTTTTTTTCCCCTGAAAAATGGATTATTATTCTTTCCCTCAATTCTTAAATGAGCCTTTTTGGGTGTATTTCGATAGGCTAAATGATTTTATTGGTTACCACAATTTTAATCTTTGGGATTCTTGTGGTTTTGCTTATGGTGGTTTAAATGAGTATACAAGGAATGTGATAGAAAGTAGATTTAATGGTGATTTTCGAGCCTTGTCTTTGGATGATATGTGGGATTACTATATGTGGTTTGCAAGGGATTTGTATGAGCGTGAAATGGCGATTCATGTTACATGTGCTAATCTAAATTATGAGCATAATCTACATGTTTCTACCCCCTCTCCCTTGAATGCTTGTTATAATGAGGTGCATTCTAATGTTTATGATAATCATGTATATTCTAACGACTTATCTAACCCTTGCATGGATATCAATGTTTTGCCTCATGATTCCACTGTTGCTTCTCCCGTGTATTATTGTGAACCCTTGCTCAATCCTGTTCAACCCGAATCAGAAAGCAGAGATAGCTTCTTAGAGGAATTAAGAAGATTAAACTCTGAGATTGAGATTCAGTGTACTAGATCTCAAGAGGCTACTAATGAGATTATTAAAGCTAGTAAGGCTACTCTTGAGAGATTTAGAAAAGTTCAAGAAATTATTGAAAATAATGATTCGAGTTGTGTTGGGGATGGGGGTCAACTGAGTGAACCCATAGGCAACCAAGAGTGGGAGGAGCTTATAACAGAGGCTGGGGATGAGTTGGAGGATGATGATTTGACTGTTGGATCAATGGATGAAGGATTTGTTGAAACTGAAAAGCTATATGTCATAGAGCAAGTCCATGAGGAAGTTGAAGTTGATAAAACCCTTGTTGTTGTGTCAACCCCTACCCCTCATATTCCAAGTCCAAGAAGGGTTATTCTTAGCCCCGTTTATACCGTCTCACTCCCCTTCTCTTTCCCCATAAAACCTTTACTTGAGGATCTTCCTCCTCCCCATGAAAATCAAAAGCCCAATGACCCAATAGAGTATGTTCCTCTTTGTGAATCTTTCGCAGGTACTTACAATACTTACAAAGAAGAGGTGGATGCTTTGCAGAGAGCTCTATGTGGTGAAGAGTCTATCCACCATGAATTCCAAAACACAGAGAGGGCTATTTCATTGATCATTGAGGTTGAAGAATCAATAGTCCGTAAAAACAACTTCCATAAGGAGAGTATGCCTACTTTCTCTTTTCCTTCCTTTTCTTATTCTTCTTTTATTGTTGTTTTTTCTTTTTGTTCTTCTTCCTTTAGGCATCCTACTCCTTACTGGCATAGAGTTCATTCGGACTTTATGCAAATGTTGTTGTTGATTATCATGCATGTCTTGTTGCACGAAAGTTGTGCGAGTGCGCATGACAAGCTTCTGCGCTCTTTCGTTGGTTATTTACTAACCAATCTCTTTGCGGGAGGCACGATTTGATGATGCTGAGACACGAAAGGCCGAAAGCTCGGTGAACGGTGGGCACCGTATTCATGATCGGGGTCGTGGTCTGTCACTTCCCGCGTCACATAGCTCATCCAAGGCAATTGATTCGACATCAGATGGCACCATCTTTGGTGCCCCCATTCGATGAGTTGTCGTGGCTCTCATCCCCTTCCTTTCGTTGTCTGTACATAAACTGAGATTGTGTAATGGGGACATTGCATCAATCTAATAGGGGATGAGTATTTCACTATCCATTTATTGCTTTTCGTAGTGTATTTTTCGCTTTTGTTTGTGTGTTTTAGTATAATTTTTGAGCAAGTGTGTGTTTCATTGTAGTTTTTGGTGTTAGAGAGGTGAGAAGAGGGTATTTTACGGTTTGGACGTTTAATGCTGTGCAGGTCTAAGGCTCCAAGTTCGAAAAAGTTGAATTCAAGCTGAAACGGAGTAGTCTGCATTTTGCCCGATCCGGATCGGGCGAGGAGCGCCCGATCGGGCGCGTGTCGATTCAAGGAAAATGTTGGAAAATCGCCCGAACGGGCGACGGTTGCCCGATCCACTCAAAGGGCGAGTCAAATGCCCGATCGGGCGAAATTCCGCCCGATCGGGCGGTTGGTGATGACGTCAGTTCGAGGGTTTGAGATGATTCTGGGTTGGAAATAGTCGAAGAAAATGGGCATTGCATTTCGCTCGATCCGGATCGGGCGAGGTGCGCCCGATCGGGCGCGCACAGATTCAACGGAAAGGTTCGAAATTCGCCCGATCGGGCGATCTGCTGCCCGATCGGGCGATTTGCGAATCAGCGACAAATAAGCCACGGTTTGCTCACTTTCCTCATGATACCCCTTGAGCCAATGAGGACATTGTCTGATTTAGCTTGGGGGGTGTTTCACTCACTTGTAAATATTAGGTAGTTTTTCCTTTTATTTTTGCATTTACTTATTTTTGTGTGTTTATTTTGGTGTGTTTAATGTTTTCTAGAGTAGTTTATTGCTTTGAAAAAAATAAAAATACAAAAATACGTTCCGATGAATACAATATCATGCTTCCCTGTGCCCCTTGAACGAAAATTGTTTTGATTCTTGGTATTTGATGATGGGCAATGTAGATGTGTTAGCCATGATTTGATATTCGATTGCTTTGATGCCTTAACATGAGTCAACTCCGACTAACTATTTGTGAACTTGGTGCTTGACTAGTTGATTTGGTTAGGATGTGTGATAGCTTCCTGGTGTGTCATTGATTTTGAGTATTGATTTGCAACTATTAGTAGTGTTTTATGACTCATATACATGCACATTGTAGAGGACGAAGGCATTTTTCTATTTAGGTAGCCTTCAGATGAAATTAGATACATTTGTCCCCTCCTTTTCTACCCATGTTGTTTCTTGTGCCCTTTTATTCGGTGACTAGCCATATTACAAGCCCATGAAAAACCCCATTGGTTACTAGTCCCAAGCCTAGCTTGGGGGAGCTAATAGTAGTGAGGTGACGGAGTTGTAATGTGCTACATTTTGAGCACAAAGTAGGTATTGAAAAAGGAGTTCGTCTTATCATGTTTGTTGTTGAAAATGAGTTGAAAATGAAAAGAGATGAAAGAACAAAACAAATGTGAAGGTTTCTAAAAAGAAAGAAAAAAAAAAGAGATTGAAAAGGAAAAGAAAGAGAAAAATCTATTACTCTCATAAAAAAGTTCAAAGTGTTGTTTCAATCAAGTTCTGCAAATTCATATCCTTATGAGTGATTGGTTACAATTGTGAAAAAAGGCAAGAAAGTATGGTGTTGGCTATTTGTTGTTTTGTCATGTGTTGAGTGGGAGATTATGGTCATTATGTTGATTGATCACGGTTGTTTTTAGGATTTATGCTCCCCAAAGCCAAGGCTTTAAAGCTCACATTATACCCAAATTTACCGCACCCTTACCTAAGCCTAACATTACAAGCTTTGAAGACCTTCCGACCTTTGTGCATAGAGTAGTACTTATGTGAAAATAGTTGTTTATCAATGCAAGTTATGACATGACACATTTCAAGTCGACTACTAGGTTGAGTATATGTTTTTCTAGACACACGAGTGTTGTGAGTTTGGGAGGGCATTGTTCACTTATATGTTGGGAGGAGAGCGAACGGATACATCTTTTATCCGCCACATAAATGAGTGACGAGTGTGTGAGCACTAGTCTTGAATTCCATTGTGCACTTGTGGTTTGCTTTGCATGACGATTGTTAGGGAGGATTTGTGGTTGGGTGGATTTTATTGGTTGACATTGATGCATGCTCGTTGGATTTTGCCTTGAATTATGTTTTTCATTTTGAAATATGTTGGGGGTGAAGTTGGTCTTGTATTCATCGATGATTTCCTTGCTTAGGGACAAGCAAGGATCTAGCTTGGGGGAGTTTGATATGTGTGTTTTATATAGAGTTTTTACCCCCGTCCTTTAGTACTTTTTGATCTCAAATGAGCTCTTCGGAGCGATTTTTAGTACTAATGTGCTCCTTGTAGTGTGTTTGTAGTTTCAGGTTCATCATTGTAGGAATTAGCATATTTTTGTGCATTTCCTACTCATTTGAATCAATACAAGAGATTATGTACTTTCGAGAGCACGAACATTAAGTTAAAAGAGTTTTGAAGCAAAGCGAATAACGAAGGAAGTACAAAAATGACTATAGTCCACTATTTTAAGCATAACTCAAGTTCTACAACTTCAAAAGATGTAATTCCAATTGGGTTGGATTTTAGACTTCAATAGCTTTCCAACAAGTGGTCACTCGCCTAATTCCGACAAATAACGAAGGAGATATGTCATTTTGAAGATAGAGGATCGTGCAATTTCAACACGCGCCCGATCGGGCGGGCTTCGCCCGATCAGGATCGGGCAATCATTCTGGGCGCTGTTCTGGGCATTTTGCAACCGCCCGATCGGGCGGAATTTCGCCCGATCGGACCGACTATCGAGCACATCGCCCGATCGGGCGACGCCAACCTCCAGCGTATTTCGCGAGTTTTTACTTCCGATTTTGGGCTCTATTTTGGGCAAAATATAAATACTAACCCCTTATATTTTTAGTGACATCTTTTATTCTAGTTTTCAATACTTAGTTTATTTCTAGTTTTCTCTCCAATTATTCAAATACTTAGTTTTTAATTTCAAGTAAAGATCCAAACTTTATTATTTTATTTGTTCTTCAATTCGGTATTATTTCCTACCTTAATTTATTTTGTTGCTTTAATCATGTTTTCCATTATGCTAATTGCTTTGTTATTTATTATCATGAGTGAGTAGTTTAATTTCTAGGGTTTAGGGGATCCATGAATGCATGATTGGGATTATATGTGGGCTTGATTATTGATTGATTGATTATAATTTCTATAGCTTATTATTATTGCTCGTCAATTCTGTTCGGCCGTACTATTTTGATTTGAGTTTGATTAACCTTGGATTATGCGCCGAGAGGTATAAATCTGATGTTTTTGGTCTGTGGCTATTAGATAGGAATTATTTCTAGTACGTAGTGAGAGCCCGCTAGTTGTTCTATCCTAAGGAATTCATAAGATTCGAGAGATGCATGTTTTCCTAGTTATGATTGTTAATTGATTGTCATTGTTCGTTGTCCAATCCCGGTCTGCATTTATGGTGAACTGCTGCCCTAAATTCCTTTAATATTGTTATTTTCCGATTTGATTATTTGCTTTAGTTTAATACACAACCGAATCCAAACTCTTGTTACCAGTAGTCTAGATTAATAATTTAATAGTAGAAAGAACGCCTGTTTCCCTGTGGATACGATCCCTGCTTCCCTTGCTATATTTTTAGTTGGTGAACGTTAGGTTTATCTTTGATAGGAGTACGATTTAGACTTTCATTCAATAAAACCATTAAATCTTGTTATTTCATAAAATCATTCTTTCAGGAATAATAATTCATTAAATCAATACTTTGCATAAAGCTGCATTATCATAAAACAATTCAACCAAATCATACTTGTAATCCCGCAAATCATAAAACATCATTATAAAACATCAATAATTCATAACATCATTCATACATAAATTCATTTAGAAGGGTTTGCGGGTACTAGCAATAACCGTTACCTCAATTCCACGATTTGCTAAGCTTTGCCCTTGGTTCGTTCTTTCTGAGCTCCGAGTCCGAATTCTTTCAAAATATTAAATTATTAAATTAGTATTAAATCGATATATAATTTAAAAATCAATATTTTATAAATCATAAATTTTATAGGTAACGAATTTATAAATAACGAATTTTAATAAAATATAATTCCGAAATTTAACGAAAATATTATTATTAATCGGGCTTTCAATCAAAATATATTTATTTATTTCATAAATCGCTTTTCATGAATAGTATTTCAATTCCATTTTTGTTAAATAAAGCTAGTAATTTACTTTATTAAAATCGATAATCAAACCTAAAAGGCCAACTAAAATGGCCCAACTTTAAAATTGGGTTTGAGGAAAGAAAAATCAAGGTTTCACTTTGAAACCTGATTTTCGGTTTCCTAGGAATGGAAACACGAAGCAGGGGAGGGGGGGGGGGGAACAGAGGAGGGCACGGGGAGGAAGGAGACACTTTACGTTAATTATTATGTTATGTTCAAGGCGACTCAAGACTCTACACAAGACATAACATGCAGACAATTAAACAAGAAGAATGAAACAACGTCTTGTATCATTCAAGGAGTACAAGTTTTCCGGCAAGACTCCCCCCATTGTTCTTACTCAAGGTATATACGTTCCAAGAGTTTTGAAGCTCTTTCGGGTTACACTTTAAGTTAATTAGTATGTTATGTTCAAGGCGACTCAAGACTCTACACAAGACATAACTTGCAAACAAGTAAACAATTAAACAATTAAACAACTCAACAATGACACTTCATTTTTAATCATTTAGGACTTGTGATCAAACATAGACTCAAGTGAAATTACTCCCATTGTTCCTTCTCAAAAACACTGTTTGAGATAACCCGACATTGCCTATTAACAAGCGGGGTGTGCCCTTAGCACGAATTGTCCTTAGTTCAATTCACATAGACTCTCTAAACATATTCTACCCATGTGGTAGAATAAACAATGCACTCCGGCAATATTCAATAGGCTCTACATATGCTAGGCATCCCGTACTATAGCATAATCATAATACTTGCATGCGCAACACTCATACATGCATACCAACTTGAACAACATGCTTGACATAATTCAACGATTATAAAAGTCCATAACATGATAGTTCAACAGAATCTATAAAGCATAAATCAATTCATAACCTAGATTCAATAATGTACAATTCTCACATGCTTGTATACACATCAAACTTGAGTTTCCAACACACACGTTCACATGATTCGCATTCAATACACTTCATAAAGTCCTCAAGGGATGGGTGGTCACCCTAGTCTTGTACGTACCTGGAATACCTAAGTACGGGGGCCACTGTGCGAATCACGACTCACTAGAAATCAACTCCTATAAACACAAAGGAGAAACTTATCATGTTTACTAAATTTCCAGCAACTATTTAAGAAACTAAAACCCTTGATTTAATTAGAAATTAATCGTTAATCATCAATTTAATAGTCTCAAATAGTCAACTCAAGTCCTAGCATAAAACATTGACTTTTAAGCTTTAAAAATCATTAAAATCAACCCTTTAAAGTTCAATAACAAATCTGAAAATTTAAGTTGATTCCCATAATTTAAATCGTCATTAAATTATGTGAATCAATCGCTGGAACAATCGGAATTCAAATCCTACTAATAGATCATTAATAAAATCATGTTTTGACCTTTAAAATTGACACTTTAATTAACCTTGAAATCTGAAAATTATAATTCTTTTGAATCGAAACCAATCTCATCAATCCGAATACTAATTATTGAAACACGGTGTTCATAACCGTTCCAATCAATTTAAATAACCCAAATAATTAAAAAATCACAAATAAATAATTAAAACAATTTAAAATGAAAATTGAAAAGTTTGAAAGTATACAATTTGATTATCACCAATCAACAACACACACACACACACAACAATAGATGTGTTGTGTGTGTGGGAGCGACGGAGGCAACAACAACAGCACGACACCGCACGAGCAGCGCGCACACAGCAGCGGCAGTGCTGCGTGTGTGGGCGAGTGGGCGAGCGACGAGCGCTGGGCGAGAGGGAGAGGGGGCACGCGAGGTGCGCTGGGCGAGAGGGAGAGGGCACGCGAGGTGCGCGCACAGCAGCAGCAACAGCAAGCAACGAGTGCTGCGCTGGCTGCGAGGTGAGGCGAGAGAGAGGGGCAGCGATGGTGCGCGTGAGGCACGACTGGGCACACGAGAACAAGGACACGAGCAAAGGCACTCGTTGAAGGAAATATGTCCTTCACCCAAGGTGCATTAAGTCTAATACCAAGGTTCAGATTAATTGCGAACAATTAATTCAGTGAGATCAAGTGATCGGAATAACTAGCTGGAGCAATGCTTCCTATCAATGCATGAGTTCTAATGGATATTGAACTCACAACTTACTCTTGACTGAACCTACAAGGTCACGCCAATGACACGTAACAGATCACCGGATTAAATGAATCGGAAATTCATTTAATAGCTTTTCGGGAATTAGTTGGAAACGTATTATACGATACGACCTTTGTCGGAATCGTATATCGTATCGCGAATATTCGTAAGCTGGGCGACACGAATAAATCGTATCGTACGACGGTGATTCGTCGTATACGAAACGATAAATAATATATCGGAAATATATTAAATCGCGAATACGAAGGGCATCGGAGTTGCCGGCCCGTCGAGCCAAGCACGTAAGCGTGCAAGGCCCAACGAGCCAGCAAGCTCGCGAGCCAAGGCAAGCGAGGCAAGCCCATTAGGCGCAAGCACGCAACAGCAAGCAAGAGCGCACAGCAGCGACGAGCGAGCAAGGCCCACGGCCCAGATGCTCGGCGCGCGCGCTGTGGGCTTCGGCCTGCACTGTGTCGCTGGGCACGCGGGCGTGTGTCCGTTGCTTGGCTCGCACGACTTGCTAGCCGGCCTTGCTTCTTGCTTGGTCGGTTAGTAAGGTTAATGATATAACCTTACAACCTAGTTTCCAACACACACACAATTCATATTACTCAAACCCTAGAGACACAGAGAACCCTAATTCTCTCTGTGCCTCCAAAGTGAGTTCTTCCCAAAAGCAAAGTATCTTGATCAATTGTCTAAGCTATGATTATCAAGACGGATCTGATCGTGTCGGTGAACCAAGTAGAGGAACGACAAGTGGAGTTCTTTGTTCGTGTTTATTGACAGATTATTGTGGAAAACACGCTTCGAATGTAAGTTTGCTTAATCTGTGCTTTATACATGTTTCCTGACTTTGGGGATTGTTCCGCACATGTTATTATGTTTAACTGTATTCCCCTACAGTGGTATCAGAGCCTTATGTATTCAAAGCATGAATTATTATGATCATTATTGTTTTTGCATCTGTCGAAATTTTGGATTTTTTGTTGATTTTTCGGAATTTTTTACGAATTATTGGATGAATTGCGTATAATCAGGTCCGAAATCAAAAATCATCGCTTTTTCGATTTTTAAAACCCTAATCTGATGGAAAACGATTTTCTAAGATCAATTCATGAGAATAGAATTGCGAAAACAGGCCTCGAAGTATCGTTTTTTGGGCGTTTTTGTTAATTTTTCATTAAAAATTAAAAGTGTCGGACAGTAATTCAATTAAAAGGTCGACCTAAACTACTCGGAATTGCTTGAAATATTGACACAGTGTTTCTGGGTACAAGCTTAATTTATGGTTAAAATTTCAGATTTTTCCGATAAGTATAAACCCTAATTTTTCCTTTCCCCAATTCGTAAAATTTGCAACCCTAATTGAATTTTAATTAATTTTGGTTTAATAATTCGGTTAATTGGGGAAGGGGGTATAATTTCATGGGTCAGTGGCTAATTTTAAAAATTATTGGATTAAAATTTTGAATGGTTTCGTTAATTTTAATCGCACTTAAACCAAATTATTAATAATCTGAAATTTAATTGTTTATGAACGATATAAAGTTTCGGATTTTATTAATTAAAAGTTCAAACTTTAAAGTTGATTCGATCGTTCTTGAAAGTTTGAATATTGTTATCCCTTGATTTATTAATTTTACGAAATAGGATTGTCGTTAAAGTTTATTAAATCGTTAAAAATCGTTGTTTTTCGAAAATTAAATCGTAACCTTTTTTTTGAAAAATAAAATTAATGCAAGTTCTTGAATTAAATTTAATTTTAATTAAGTTGGTCCGTTTTACGAACCAAAAACACGAACATGAGCATGGTGGAAGTATGGCTCGTCGAGCCATACGAGGCCATTGTGCTCGACCGAGCCATGCGACACGGGCAGCAGCAGCGATGCTGCGTGCCTCGTGCGCGCTGGGCGAGGAAGGGCAGGCGAGGTAGCTTTCGGGGCTGCGACGAAGCGAGGCGCAAGCCTTGCGACGTCGAGCACTCACGATGCACAACACGCAGCGCAGGGCAGCATCGCTGCGGGGATGCGCGCGCGCGAGCGATGGGGCGGGGTGCGCGAGCTCTTGCTCGTGTGCTCTTGGGCCTCACGCGAGGCGGGGCTGGGCGCAAGCCTAGCCCAATCAAGCAATTGGACTTTTTTTTAATCGTTTAATTCGTTGGGCTTCGTATATTTGCATTAATTTGGGCTAACGGGATATTTAATTTAATATTTTATTTGCTTGGGCCGGGCCGCGAGTTTTAATTTAATATTTCATAATTAATTATCCGGAATAATTATTGGTTTGAGTGGGAGCCACTAAATGAAATTAAAATGAAATAATTATTTTAATTATTTCGTAGGTCGCATTATTTTAATTAAATTCAATTTTAATTAGAATAAAGTCTAAGGATTAATAATTTGGATATTGATTAATCTTTTAGGACGCGTTTATGTGAACGTGAATTTTAATTAATTCGCGTAAATACTTGCATATTAACATGGGCCATTCGTTTTAGCATACGAATGGGTGAATGCGTAGAATATATATTTTATGCAATGCAGGTACTCCAAGTGACTAGTATGGACAATTTAGGATAGTTAAATACGGTCTGCACACCGTTCTATCTTTGAATTTAAAGTTTTAAATATGGTCTGCGTACCATGGAAATTTTGATGTAATTTTATTATTTCAAGCATTTCTAAGTTTAGAACTTTAAGTTAGCATTTGAACGAAGATTCAAGACGATGCCAAGCTAACAAGGAGGTGATGAAGATTGGATGCTTCAAGACAAGAAGTTTTGGGCCATACTAGATCACCAATTATTTATGCAATTTAATATATATATATATATTGTGCGTGAATGTATGAATGTATGTATGCTTTGCATGAACAAGTTGTTTCCTATGAATCGATTAGTTTTAAGTTCACTAAATAATCGAACCAACATAGAAACAACTAGGTCCAAGTAATATTGAGTTTTAAAAATTGCCTTCCAAATCAACACTTACAAAAATCTAGGGATCTAAGATAGTAGGTTTACGCTAAAGCGAGGTGCTATTTTAGTTGACTTAGGTGGTAAGGCGTCCTAAAGGAGCACGTTGATTGTGGTTACAACTCAAACAACAATGGCATTAAGTTGTGGCAATGGGATAAATTATGGCATTAATTTATTAACCAAGAGTAATTTGGAGATTACTAGCAATAGGTTTTGCTGACCTAAAATCTTAAACTACTTAAGACATGCTAAAGCTGCTTAAGGATTTAGGACTTTTGGGGTCTTGGAATCGTTTCATTCATTTTGGACCATGTTTTTACTTTTTGCATGAATGAAATGTTTTAATAGCTTTAATGATTGCATGTTTTGCTTTTATTTCAAAGTTATTGAATTGTATGAATGGTTATTTATTGCAAATTCTTTTCGATTGTAGTAATCAAAATGGTCGCAAACATAACAACAATCATATCATATGAAATTCTAGATGTCGAGTTAGACTTGACTAATTTTCTTGAATGGAAAGAGAAACTTGTCGAAGTTTTGAAAGTTAATGGCATACACTATGTCATCGAACAACCTTTCCCTAGCTATGATGCGCGAGGCATGACTCCTGAAAGGTACAGAAGTTGGGCACTTCACAAGTACCTTGTCACGGAGTTCATCCTTAAGTCTATCCTTGAGAGTTGGAGAGGGAGGTTCATTACTTTTGAACCTCAAGCTCTCCTAAGTAGCCTCGAGGATAAGTGTGCGGGTTTTCGACCCTTGTGCCAAACTGGTGGCAATGGGATTGATGAATTGACTAATTCGATGAGCGATCTCAAGCTCATAACCCCACGCAAGTCGTGCCTAGAAATCGAACTTCTGGAGGCACAAAGGCGCATCTACTCTGTCAAGATGGACAAAAACACATCAATTCGGTCTCATGTGGATATGATGTCTGGATTATTTTTCACAATTGAGAGACTTGGCGGTTCCATCAAAGAGTCGGTAGCTATTGCACTAGTGCTGAATTCTCTTCATAAGGATTATGAGGGTTTTAAGATGCACTATCTCTTTCATCAGAAAGAGAGCACATTCTATGAACTTGTGGAATTGCTCGTGAAATTCGAGAGAATCCTTAAGTTCAATCAAGACCCTTTGAATGTGAGGTGCACAAAATTCAAGAAAATAGGCAAGGGGAAGAAAAGCAAGGCTGCATCTTCGTCCACTCCCGGAGGGCATCTGGCGCCTTCCAAGAGCAAGATGAAGAGGAATGCTTCTCCTTCTACATCGCAATGCTTCAATTGTAATAAAATTGGTCATTACAAGCGAGATTGCCCCAAACTAAAGGAAGAGAAGAAGGACGGAAACGTTGCTTCTCCTTCAGGTATGTATGTTATACATTGTAATCTTGCTAATTCTACTTCTTGGGTATTAGATACTGGTTGTGGCTCACACTTATGTTCCAATTCACAGGGACTAAGGAGAAGTAGAAAGCTTGATAAAGGCGAGATAGATCTACGAGTGGGAAATGGAGCACGGATTGCTGCATTAGCCGTAGGATCTTATTTTATTTCTTTGCCTAGTGGGTTTGTTTTGGAACTAGAAAACTGTTACTATGTTCCTAGTATCACCAGAAACATCATTTCCGTTTCAAGTTTGGATTCTAAAGGTTTTAGTTTTCAATTTAAAGACAATAGTTGTTCTTTTTCTTTGAATGGAATGTTTTATGGTTCAGCACATCAAGAAAACGGTCTTTATGTGCTAGATACGAGCAAACACATTTATAACATAAATACCAAAAAGGCTAAAACTGGTGATTCGGATCTCACATTTCTGTGGCATTGTCGATTAGGCCATATAAACATAAAGCGCATGGAATTACTTCAACGGAAAGGAATTCTAGAATCATTCGACTTAGAGAAGATTGATCAATGCGAATCTTGTTTACTTGGCAAAATGACAAAGCAACCTTTCTCAAAGGTGGGAGAAAGAGCAAGCGAACTAGTAGGGCTAATACATACAGACGTATGTGGGCCTATGAGTACGAAAGCTAGAGGTGAGTTCAGCTATTTCATAACGTTTACAGACGACTTCAGTAGATATGGCTATATTTACTTAATGAAGCACAAGTCTGAATCGTTTGAGAAATTCAGAGAATTTCAAATGAAGTAGAGAATCAACATGGCAAGAAAATCAAAGCTCTAAGATCGGATCGAGGAGGTGAATATCTTAGCCACGAGTTTGATGACCATCTAAAAGAATGCGGTATTCTTTCTGAATTAACTGCTCCGGGGACACCTCAATGGAATGGAGTGTCGGAACGGAGAAACAGGACCTTACTCGATATGGTCAGGTCAATGATGGGTCAGGCCGAACTTCCTTTACAGTTCTGGGGACATGCGTTGCAAACTGCAGCACTCACACTGAATCGTGCTCCGTCAAAAGCTGTTGAAAAGACTCCATATGAATTATGGACTGGGAAACTTCCAAAGTTGTCTTTTCTGAAGATTTGGGGTTGCGAAGCATATGTCAAGCGATTAATTTTGGACAAGCTACAACCTAAATCTGACAAATATTTCTTCGTTGGGTATCCAAAAGAAACTATGGGGTATTACTTCTACAACAAGTCAGACAACAAGGTATTCGTTGCTCGTGACGGTGTCTTTTTGGAAACAAATCATATTTCCAAATTGACAAGTGGGAGAATAATAGACCTCGAAGAAATTCGAGACGAACAACGAACTCAGAACTCTTTAGAAGCAGTTCAAGTTGATGAACCTCCAAGGTCTTTAGAAGAGCCAGTGGGAGTAGTTCCTCAAAACGTTGTTGCCCCTCGTAGGTCAAATAGAACTATTTTTCAGCCGGAAAGATGGACAGGCGTCCTCTTGACTGAAAACTTAGATGTTCTCATATTGGATAGTGATGAACCTTTGACTTACAAGCAAGCTATGACGAGCCCAAGCTCCATTAAATGGTTAGAGGCCATGCAATATGAAATAGTCTCCATGTCTGAAAATCAAGTCTGGGATTTGGTTGATTTGCCGGATGGGTTCACACCTATCGGATGCAAATGGGTCTTCAAATTGAAGAAAGACAAAGATGGAATTATATACATATACAAGGCTAGATTGGTAGCAAAAGGTTACAGGCAAGTTCACGGTGTTGACTACGATGAAACCTTTTCTCCAGTCGCGATGCTTAAGTTTATTCGGATAATCCTTGCGATTGCCGCTTTTCATGACTATGAAATATGGCAAATGGATGTCAAAACTGCCTTCTTGAACGGTGTTCTTGAAGAGACTGTGTTCATGACACAGCCGGAGGGTTTTGTCGATCAAAAGAACCAAGGAAAGGTATGCAAGCTTAAGAAGTCCATCTACGGACTAAAGCAGGCATCAAGGAGTTGGAATAAACGATTTGATGAAGCATTCAATAAGTTTGGCTTCATCAAGAACCAGGACGAATCTTGTGTATACAAGAAGGTCAGTGGGAGTAAAATTGCATTCCTAGTATTGTATGTTGACGACATACTGCTTATTGGAAACGACATTCCTATGTTGGAGTCCGTAAAGACTTGGCTCGGGAAGTGTTTCTCAATGAAGGACTTAGGAGAGGCACAATACATATTGGGCATCAAGATCTATAGGGATAGATCTAAGAGGATGATTGGACTAAGCCAAAGCACTTACATTGACAAAGTGCTAGCTAGGTTCAATATGATGGAAGCCAAGAGAGGCCATCTACCCATGTCACATGGCGTATATCTAAGCAAGAATCAGTGTCCCAAAACATCTGATGAGCGTAGAAAGATGAGTGGGATTCCATACGCTTCGGCTATTAGATCCATCATGTATGCTATGATTTGTACAAGGCCGGATGTTTCGTTCGCACTCAGTGCAACGAGCAGGTACCAGTCAGAACCAGGTGAGGCACATTGGACTGCTGCCAAGAACATCCTAAAGTACCTGAAAAGGACTAAGGATCAGTTTCTGGTTTATGGTGGTACAGATGAGTTGATTGTTAAGGGCTATACGGACGCAAGCTTTCAAACCGACATAGATGATTTCAGATCACAGTTTGGGTTTGTGTTCTGCCTCAACGGCGGAGGAGTAAGCTGGAAAAGTGCTAAGCAAAGCACTATTGCGGATTCTACAACTGAAGCCGAGTACATTGCTACCTTAGAAGCAGCAAAGGAAGCTGTTTGGATTCGGAAGTTCATCGAAGAACTTGGTGTTGTTCCCTCCATTAAAGGACCAGTGGCTTTGTATTGCGACAATAGCGGAGCCATTGCCCAGGCAAAGGAGCCTAGGAGCCACCAGAAGTCCAAGCACGTACTGCGGCGATTTCACATACTTAGAGAGATCGTTGAAAGAAAGGAAATCGAGATTTGCAAGGTTGGAACTGACGACAACGTCGCGTATCCATTGACTAAACCGTTGCCACAAGTGAAACACAACGCACATGTAGCAACCATGGGAATCAAGCATGTTGGAGAATGGCTTTGATTTTCTAAGTATTATTTTAGAACATCTGTTAGATCTATGTTTAAAACAATTGGTTTAACCATTTCATATTTATGAAATTTATTTATTTCATATTCATTTAATTGTGGTTTAGAATTAAATGATAAGTCCATGTGATTCAAATCATTCAAATGGGATGTCAAGATGGAATCTTCGATAAAGAAACACCCATGAGTGAACTTGAATATTGAAGTCACAAAGGATCCCTAATCCAGGTCATTGAAAGGTGGACGACCAATGACTAATGAAGATTACATTGCAAGTAGATTACTTAGTTTTGTTTCTTGAACTAGAGTGACTGGATGTCAGAATCTTTTGCATAGATACTTATTGTATCTTGTATCGGATTGACCATGAGAACACTTTAAGAGATTAAAGTCATGTCATAGGTAGTTCTCATTAATGGTGATTAGAAACTGTTCCTCAGAACATGAGCGATTATGTCTGCTTGTTTGAGAATTAGTTCGCTTTGATACTAGCTAAACGTCGCACCGTAAAAGGAGGCTATAAAAGCAGTTATTGGGCGTACTATGAATCAAAGTGAGTGTTCATAGATTGCAAGAATGGATTGTCCTCCTATCTTTGATAGGATATGGTGTTGTTGTGTAACAAGGCCTCTCGGAGAGTTAGATACTGTAAAATGCATGGCCGTGCTCAGAATGGTTAGGCTTAACCTTCTGCAAAAGTTTGACAGTTGAACTCTGTAATCCGAGAAACACTTCTGGACCTAATAAGGATGGCTTGGATCTTACCTTATGTTCAGTAAGTAACACTAAGTGACAAAGGAATGTGGATGCACACTTGTCTGAATGACAAGTGGGAGATTGAAGGAAATATGTCCTTCACCCAAGGTGCATTAAGTCTAATACCAAGGTTAAGATTAATTGCGAACAATTAATTCAGTGAGATCAAGTGATCGGAACAGCTAGCTGGAGCAATGCTTCCGATCAGTGAGTTCTAATGGATATTGAACTCACAACTTACTCTTGACTGAACCTACAAGGTCACACCAATGACACGTAACAGATCACCGGATTAAATGAATCGGAAATTCATTTAATAGCTTTTCGGGAATTAGTTGGAAACGTATTATACGATACGACCTTTGTCGGAATCGTATATCGTATCACGAATATTCGTAAGCTAGGCAACACAAATAAATCGTATCGTACGATGGTGATTCGTCGTATACGAAACGATAAATAATATATCGGAAATATATTAAATCGCGAATACGAAGGGCATCGGAGTTGCCGGCCCGTCGAGCCAAGCACGTAAGCGTGCAAGGCCCAACGAGCCAGCAAGCTCGCGAGCCAAGGCAAGCGAGGCAAGCCCATTGGGCGCGAGCACGCAACAGCAAGCAAGAGCGCACAGCAGCGACGAGCGAGCAAGGCCCACGGCCCAGCTGCTCGGCGCGCGCGCTGTGGGCTTCGGCCTGCAGTGTGTCGCTGGGCACGCGGGCGTGTGTCCGTTGCTTGGCTCGCACGGCTTGCTAGCCGGCCTTGCTTCTTGCTTGGTCGGTTAGTAAGGTTAATGGTATAACCTTACAACCTAGTTTCCAACACACACACAATTCATATTACTCAAACCCTAGAGACACAGAGAACCCTAATTCTCTTTGTGCCTCCAAAGTGAGTTCTTCCCAAAAGCAAAGTATCTTGATCAATTGTCTAAGCTATGGTTATCAAGACGGATCTGATCGTGTCGGTGAACCAAGTAGAGGAACGACAAGTGGAGTTCTTTGTTCGTGTTCGTTGACAAATTATTGTGGAAAACACGCTTCGAATGTAAGTTTGCTTAATCTGTGCTTTATACATGTTTCCTGGCTTTGGGGATTGTTCCGCACATGTTATTATGTTTAACTGTATTCCCCTACAGTGGTATCAGAGCCTTATGTATTCAAAGCATGAATTAGCATGATTATTATTGTTTTTGCATCTGTCAAAATTTTGGATTTTTTGTTGATTTTTCCGATAAGTATAAACCCTAATTTTGCCTTTCCCCAATTCGTAAAATTTGCAACCCTAATTGAATTTGCGCTTCTTGTTGTTAAATCTTGAATTTTTTATTGACCTACTGTATATGTTTAACAAATTTGAATGCCTAAGCTTGTTAATTATACAAACCTAATTTGTAATTGTAATTAATTTGTTGAAATTCGAATAATTTAGAATTGATTTCATTTTCATAATTAATTGACGATTTAATTAGGTATCCATGATTAAAAACCACCATAAAAATTATTATTTATAATAAATTTTAAATTTTTATGACCTATGCTTTCATCCATGATAATCGGAAATTAATTGATTAATAAATTTTCGATTTTTCGCCCTAAATTTATGAAATTAATATGTTTTATTAATTTGTCAATAAATTTGAATTAAAAAGTGTTAATTTTTATGAAATTCGCTCATAAATGTTGCACGCACAAAGCAAAGGACGCTACGTGTTACCCTTAAGGGGTGTTGTATAGTGCGGGCATGCGACGACGAGCAAAGGAGCTCGTCGCCCATGCGGTACGAATGCAGAGAGAAACAAGCAAGAGGCGCGCGCGCGAGGCAAGGGTGCTGGGCTTGTGTGACTCGATGGGAAATGGGCAAAGCATGTGCCAGGCGAGCAGTCGCGTGTGGCCAGCGAGCGTGCTGCGCCACAGCGCACCCTGCCTCGCCCAGCGAAGAGACCAGGCGCGTTGAAGCAAGGCGGGCTGCGCGCAGCGTGGCCTGGGCTGGCTGCGATGCGTGTGGCCTGTTCGTGCATGCCGTGCGTTCAGTCGATGGGGCGCTGCTGCCTCATGACTCGATGGGGCTTGGGCGCAAGCCCAAGTGCCTCGTCTTGTTACGATTGATGCGTTTTGAATTTAATTTTGAATTTTCAGTTCGGAAACGATTTTAATTAATTTTAAAATTCGTAATTTAAATTGTTTTCTCGGAATTTAATTTTGAATAATCTAATAATTATAAATTCTAATTTATACTAATTATTTTACTAAAATTAAAACCTTGAATAAATTTAAATTCATTTAATTTAACTCAACTGAAAATAAATTAAAGGATTCAATTATAAATTTATATGAGCTTTAAATTTTAATTAATTTTGTATGTTTCCGGTTAGACTAGGAAATACAATTTTATGTTTAAAATTAATAAAGCATGTAAATTTATTGGTTTAAGTGGGAGCCTTTTTAGTCATAAACTCTTGATTAGATCTACATTCCTTTAAGGTTAAAACAACTTGATTAGAATTAATAAGGATTGAATAATTGGTAGATTATTGGAAGCCTTGATTAATTGCTGCAAATGTTTATGTGATGCATAATATGTTCTACTAACCAGCTATGTGGGCTATTCATGATAATGAATGGGTGAATGGTATATATTGTATATGTACTGTTTTGCAGGTTATTGAAAAGTGACTAGTATGGCCCAAATAGGATAGAAAATATGGTCTGCGTACCATTAATTTGAATGTAAAATTGGTCTAATGCACCAAAGTTTTAATTTAAATATGGTCTGCGTACCACCAAATAGTTGTAATTAGTTTAAATTATAGCTGATCATATTTGAAGAAAATGGCGCCTCCCATGGAGAATTCAAGACGAAGTTTCCAATCCATTTTCAAGACGGACTTTGAAGTTGAAGCTTCAAGATGAAGTCGGGCCATACTAGATCACATTTATATCTTATGCATGTTTTAAGTTATTTATTGCTTTAAATATGTCTTAATTATGCATGAGATTATGGCTTGATTATGTTGCATTATTAAGGATTTTAGTTCACTTAAAATCTAACCAACATAGTAAGAGCCTTAAGTTCCAAACTTTAAAATTGAGTTAAAAGGTGTCATGCCAAACCAACACTTACTTGGATAAACCTTTACATCAATCTTAGCAATAGTTTTCCGCCATAGCGAGGTGTTACTTATTGATTCTAAAGGGGTAAGGTACACAAATAATTGTGAGTACATGTTAGTTTTGGTGAAACTCAACGATATAAGTAAGGAGTCCTTTTATTTCATGGCAAATGAGATAGGTTTACCTAATAAGTTCTTAGACGTACCTATCAACAAAGAGTAGTTTCTAGACTATTAGCAAAGGCTTTGCTTACCTAAAATATTTTAGAATTGAGTCTAAATACATAATGTGCTTAATTTTTCAATGATTTAAGGATCTTGGAATCATTTTATTCACACCTGCCGGAACAATAAATTCGAATAAAATGCTAACTAAGGAGTCCTTTTATTTCATGGCAAATGAGATAGGTTTACCTAATAAGTTCTTAGACGTACCTATCAACCAAGAGTAGTTTCTAGACTATTAGCAAAGGCTTTGCTTACCTAAAATATTTTAGAATTGAGTCTAAATACATAATGTGCTTAATTTTTCAATGATTTAAGGATCTTGGAATCATTTTATTCACACCTGCCGGAACAATAAATTCGAATAAAATGCTAATAACTTGTTTAAATTGCATGATTGCTTTAATTTTCAAGTTATTACTCATGATAAATGTTTAGACTTTGCATGCTTTAATGTATGTTTTAATTATTGTATATAATTAAATATCTTGCACTGCAGTAAATCCTTTTACAAAGGTAACAGTAAGTTTCCTCGATTGGTAGTGAATCCAAGAACGATTCACGGAAATGAGAGAAAATGAGCAATTTAAATGTACGTTTCTAATATCGACTTTTATGGTTGTTTTCGAGTATCAAAGTCGAATGGCAAACCGATTGGTGCTTGTGAATTCAAAATACAATGTAGTTTTGAGATCATAAAGCATTGAGTTTAAACGCTCAGCTTTACCAATGGTTAACAACCGAATATCTTTGTCCATTTAATTCTCGAATGAGTCTAGTCCCTAGACATTCGAATAGATCGATGCTTAGAGAACTTTAGAAGTTTCTGGTAAGATCATCTAGTTGAAACAGAATATTCAACATAAATAAAATGGTAAGAACCTTGTTGGGGTGACATTAGACATGTCTAACAAAGTATAAAAGTCAACACTAGAGAAGTCAATTCTTAAGACTATAAGAAAGGGTATAAGAAATAGGAAAACAAGAACAAATGAAAGGAATTTACGATTCCGTTTCTACCTAAAAGTTTATGTTTAAAGAGAAGTGACCTAGCAATCAAACTTCCTTGGTATCATATACCGCTTGAGGTTCTTACTTCGGTAATAACTCAAACAATGGAAGCTAGGCTACACTAATGGCCTACAAGTGGGAAATGAAGCATTGGAATGCTACATTAGTTGTAGGGTCATCTAGTTTGTTTTAAGTCCTTTCAAGGCTGGAACTTAATGACTATTTTGTTCCATAATCAGCATACCTAAATTTCTTTTTCAAACACAGAAAGACTCACATTCAAGAAAAACAAAAACAATGTTTGTTTGTTTATTTGGATGAAATGGTCATTTACGGGTTGAGTCAATATACTTGATTAAAACAAAAAAATCTTTAACAATAAGAGCTTTACTAGGTTCAAATCAATCTCTTGATTTGAGTTCCACAAACCTTTAGCATTGTTTCTTAGACCATGTCAACAAGTTAACATTCTAAAGCTCTATTTTTATGGACTTTTAAAAGTTGGTTGATTTCTAGATCAATTCAAGACAAGCTAGTCTTACTTGTTGAAAGTAACAAAAGATATGAATTATTGTTAGAACACCTAGACAATAGAGTTCAAAGCTAAAGAAAGATTTTATGACTTTATTATTTCACATGGACTTGAGTGAATATAGGTTTATTTACTCAAATGTGATATAAGTTTGAATCTGTTTGGCTAGTTCAAAGATTCAGAAGTATAAAATCCACTTGGCAAGAAATCATAAAGATCTAGGTTAGATCATGTTGATGATTACTTAAGTCAAGAATGATCATCAAATGATTGTGTGTTGTAATTTCACGATCTAGCTCCATAAGATATGGCATATCTACGTTGGAATGATCGAAGTCAATTAGTACTTGATTCGATCAATGATGAATCATAAAGACTTTTCCTATAATTTCTAAAACAAAATGCTCAACTACCACCAAACTAAACCAGATTCGTCAAAGCTATTGAAAAGTAATTTCAGAATGTCTTTTCAATAATATATATCTAAAGAGTTGCTAAACTCAGTGGGAGCTTAGTGTTTGTTATTCAACAAACTAAGGCCCAAGTATAGATATATGTTTCATTGCGATTTATTCAAATGAGACACAAGGGTATTGTTTCTACCACGAATTTTTGAGAACATAATGTTTGTTTTCTCGAAATAGTGTCCTTTTGGAGATACGTTTCCAAATTGACAAGTGGGAGAAAATAGACCTTGAAAGTCTTCGAGGCGAACAACAAACATAAACGGACATTCCGGAGGCTTTTCGAAGTTCTTTAGAAAATCCGAACACGTATTCTTTAGGGACTTTAGAAGTGGCTTTAAAGAATAGACATCTCTTAGAAGACTTTACAAGTGCTTCAAGGAGAACGGAATATTCAAAGGACTTTCAAGTGGGTATTGATATTCTATTGTTTGATGTTCTACACCCAAGTAGGATAGAGTTCAAGTCACTGAAACTATGAGATTCTTCTATTAGATAGTGAAGAAACATAGAGTTCAGGTCAATGAAACTATGAGATTCTTCTATTAGATAGTGAAGAAACCTACAACTTGGAGTCAAACTATTATTACATAGATTAATGAGTTTGTGACTTGTAAGAAAGATAAGACGAAACCCAGATTCCCTAAAATGGTTAGAGGCCATATATAGACTCAAATGTTTAGATGGTTAAAGGCCATAAAACATAACCAATGTTTTGATGACAAAATTGAAATTTTGTTGATTTGCAAGAATGATTTACTTCTATTGGTTGCAAATTGGTTTTAAGGATAAAAACCATCAAAACATGGAATTGTGTTCACACGCAAAGCTAGATTAGTTGCTAAAAGGTTACAAGCAAATTCATGGCATGGATTGTGTTGAAACCTCATTCTTAATCGTAATGCTCAAGTCTATAAATCAAGCAATGATTGCATATTGGTACATATGGCAATTGGATGACAAAACGTATTCCTCAATCAAATGTTGGAAGAAACTATTTACATGGCATGTCATAGGATTTGTGGATCCAAATAAATGCTTGAAAAGGAAAGATAGCTTATGAATTCTAAGTATGGATTTAAGCAAGCAACTGGGAATTGGAACTGTACTTTAGTGAAGCTAATAAGTATTTTAGTTTCATAAAATGTACATGATTCTTATAGATGTATAAGAAGTTTTGTGGGAGTACATAAAAATTAATTGGTCCTATGTGTATCACACACATATCTCTCTATTGTGAAATAACATTCAAATGCTAATGACTTAGATTTGAAATTATTTATCAATGATGGACCAAGGCGAAACTTAGTACATACTGGGTATTAAGATCTATTTACAAAGATCTTATAATATTGTTTTGGATTAAGTAATGGCATTTACTAAATCAAACACGAAAGACTCCATTGGTGATATTCGACCCATATGAATAAATCTAAGTAAAGGATGTTTGAACTATGTATAAGCATTTACTAAGTTAAACATCAAAGAGTCTAATTGAGATTCTTAACCTATATTATATGTCACAGAATTTAGCTGGAATTAGTATCTACTGAAACTAGATGAGCTAAAGTTACATGAATAGAATTCAATTGGGAATTATTCTGCAAAAGAATTTATCATGTATGATATAATATGAGGATCGCCAAAAATGTATCGTATGGCTTTAGGCATGACGAACATATACCAATCTCTATTGATCTAAGTGAAGATCAACTAGATTGAGATCAAGAATACTTATGGTAATTGAAAAAGTACATAGGAATAGTTCTTGATTCAAGGAAATAAAGATATGCTAAATATTGATGTTACACGCATAAACACTAGCAAAGGATCAAGCAAGATCCCTTTGGAGTTAACCATTGGCAAGGACGAGCTATAGAGCATCGTGTTTTGAAATGGCAACATGGATTGAAGACCATGAGTTGTTGCGTAGGAAATTGAACATTAATTTCTATGTTCTAAGATACAGATGGAAAGTCATCCACATATCTATGAACTGCTTGGATAAGTAAAATCCAAACAAAGCATCACCAGCAACCTATACAGTTGAAGTAAAAGTACTTATTGCCTAAGCAGCAATAAAATAGGGTTGTTTATGTTAAAGATTCTTCTCTGAACTTGGGTGGATCACATGTCTGCTGGCTTAATGGTTCTTCATTGTAAAATGCGTAGAACCACTATCGAAGTAAGAAAGACTAGATCACATAATAAACAAACTCAAAAGATCTTATCATCCTATCTTGAAAGACATTCGATGAAAGAGATATTAAGATTGGAAAAGCATGATAACTAAACATATGCAACAAGTAAGAAACAACACTCACATTGTGGCACTGGAAATCAAGCATAGTTTTGAATTCCACTAATTGTTTTAAAGATGGGTTCGAGGCCCATGGTTGTAAAACATTGGGGTTGAACATTTATCATATATGAAATATATTTTCATATACCATTTAATCTTGGTTTAGTATTAAATGATCAGTCCCTTCAATTTGACAATATATTCAAGATAGACTGTCAAGACCAGTTCTGTGACTAAGAAATGTCTATCAAGTGAACTTGAATGTCAAAAGTTGAAAATGGTCCCTGGTCGGAGTTTTCTATAAAGATGGACGCATAGAAAACGTTAGACGACTAGAATGCAAGATGACTAGTAGTTCTGTTTCTTGAACTATGTGGACATGCCAATGTCGCAATCATTTGCATAGATACTTACTTTCAGAAGACTAGTATCGGACAGACCTATGAAACTTTACTGTAAGAGATGAAAATCTGTCATAAGTAAATTTCTTTAAAATTATTAGACACTAATCCTCAATACTTGAGTGATTTGAGATTACTTGTTTGAAAACTGGTTACTTTGACGTTGTCAACCGTCGCACCGTAAAAGGAGCCTATAAAGGCAACGCTCGGGTAATCACCTATCAAACGAAGTCTAATCTCAAGATCGCAAGATTGGTATTGTCCTCCCATAAATCGGGATGAGATGCTGAAAGTTGTACAAGGCCACTCGGAGAGCTAGAAACTGTAAAATGCATGGCCGTGCTCAGATGAATCATAGGCTATGATTATCTGTTTATTTGATCTGTTGAACTCTGAAACCGAGAAACACCTCTGGACATAATAAGGATGACAACTCTTACCTTATGTTCAAGAGCAAGCATCGAGTGACAAAGGAATTAGGAAATGCACACTTGTCCCTAAGGACAAGTGGGAGACTGAAGGAAATTATGCCCTTGGTCCAAGTATGCATTTAATGGTAAGTCTAATAAATGCGGTTCAGTATTAATTATACAAGTTAATAATTCAGTGAGATCAAGTGAACTGTATGCCTAGCTAGAGGCCGCTTCAGTTCAAGTGGATTAATGATATTAATCCACAGCTTACTCTTGACTGAACCCGTAGGGTCACACAAATAGTACGTAAATGGATCAAGTATTTAATGGCATTAAATACTCCATCTATTGATATTCGGAATCGACGGATCTTGGTTCCAGTGGGAGTTGAGATCGTCAAAAGCAAATAATGAATACTCCGGAAACGATGATATTGCCAGAAACGGAAATATGGATCGTATCGGAAATATAAATATTATCCAAGTCGTAGATGTTGTCGGAAATGGAAACATGGTACGTATCGAAAAATATTATCGGAAATGTAAATATTGCCGGAATCTGAAATATTGCCGGAAACGGAAATATTGTCGGAATCGGAAATATTATTGGAATCGGAAAATAATTCCGGAAACGGAAATATTAAATATTCGTTTGAAACGGAAATTAATTCCGGAATCGGAAATGTTAAATATTGTTCGTATCGGAAATGAATTCCGGAATCGGGAAATTAATCGGAAGCGCGTCGTACGAATTAGCATCGAACGAGCTTGCTAGACGAAGGCCCAGCGCGTAGCCAAGCCCACGTCCAGCAAGCCTAGCGCGCCTCACAGCAGCCTAAGGCCACGCCAGGCCCAGCGCAAGGCCAGGCCCAGCGCGCCAAAGGCTGCGAGCACAATGGCAGCACGCGTGGGCTTCGTAGCTGTTGCGGGCTTTGCGCGGGCATGGCCTGCGCGCATGCGGGTCATGCTCGTGTGCGTTTGTGCTTGCGTACGAAACCTAAATCATGTATGATTCGTTTAATATTAAATTCCTAAATCTACTAGAGAATTAATTAATAGAATTTTAATTAAATTCAGATTAGTTAATTCGTTTCCTAGTAGGATTCTAATACCCGATTCCCATACCCTATAAATAGGTGATCATAGTTCACAATTTATAACGAGTAATTCAAGTATTCATAAAAATTTTAGGCACAAAATTCAGTCATTATTTTTCTACATAAAACCGAAAATACATAGTACCTTTGGGGCGATTCTAGTTAATTAAACCTAAGGCGGATTCGGACGTGCTGTGGACTTTCTACGGAGGGACGAGACTTGGAGTCCTAAAGACTTGTTCTTGTTCGGTTCGGGCGCAGCAAGGGAGGGCATGCTACAAAGAATATGCATCCTAAATTATACTATTTGTTATGTGGCAATTAATTTGGAATCCTGGCGTTTATGGTTTTTCCGCATGATTTATATTCATTTATATGTATCATAACCTGACATATTTCTCTCTCCCCGATAAGAAAAGGATAAACAAGACCAACCTCAATCTAAACTCTAAACCCCGAAATCATTATAATCGAGGGTGCAACTATAATTGACATACCAGATTTCAATCACCGCATACTATATACTAAATCATGAGCGAAATTAAGTTGAGATTTGATCACAAGAGAACAACCCCGATCTAAACCCTAAACCAAGAAATCATTAAAATCGAAGGTGCAACTACAATTGACATACTAGATTTCAAGCACCACATATACATACTAAATCATAAGAGAAAGTAAGTTGAAATTCAATCACAATATGAAATTCACACCCAGATCCGCTTACCCAAATGGAAGATTGTCTCCTTCCACAAGTGCGACGGCTCTCCATCGGCTTGCTGTCAGAAATCTGGAAAGAGACAATTATTCCAAGGTAATTAAACCGGAAGAAGAAAAACCAGAGAGGATTGAAGGTGGAAAAGAAGAAGCCCTTGCAGAAATTTAATGAATTGATTGAAAGGAGAGAGAAAGATGTATCACAATGAGGGAGAAATAAAGGTGGAGAAGGGTGGAGGAATTGCCACCGCCATCACTAAATGTTGTAAAAAGGAGAAGGTGAGTTGTCATTACTAGATGTTGTAGAAAGGGGAAGGTGAGTTGTCATTAATATGTTAGTTGGAACCATGGGAACACAGGGGCGGACCTATGTAGACCCGGAGGGGTCCAGAGGGACCCCATTATTTTTGAAAAAAAAAACTGTAAAATTGATATTGGGGTAATTAATTGCACTTGAACTAGTTAACTTATGTGTAATTAACATATATTAATTACAATAAAATATATATCTTTGTAGCATAATGGTTGCTGGAATACTATGTTACACAGGTTGCCTGGGTTCGAATCCTCCTAAAAGGAAGTTAAGTATGAAATTTTTTCCCCCTTTATTTTTTTACCTTCATCTCTTTTTCTTTTTTTCCTATGGTTCATGATATTGATTTTACAAAAACACAAAAAAAATAGTAATATTATTTTTTCTTCAAATTTTTTTTGTAATTTTCATAAGATATACTTCTAGTAATGTGTATTTATACTCCACTTTTATAGACTTATAGTTGCATGGTTCTTAAACTCAGAGGCTTAATTAATTCCCTCGTACGTATATAATAGCATAATGCCCCATAATAGTTGAGAATGATGTTCCTTTTTTTTTTATTAGTGTCTTTGTGTGCTATTTGTTCAGTGGTAATTATTGCAATAAAGTTAATCTACTTCAAAGATGAAAAACTCGTTTTTTCCATTTTAAATTGATATCACGCCAAGTTATTATTGAAATTTGAACTAGGTGTTGAGTTTTATTGTTATGAAAACCCCAAAAAAATGTTCCTAAATCTTACATATATTTTATTTTGGTGTTTTTAATATTTCGACTACTTACCTCTCAACTTTAACCTCCTAAAAGGGGAAAATATGAGAAATTAGAAAGCAAATCATAATTTTTTTTGGACCATCCACCCCTGTGGGAACAATTGAGTCATAAAAAATAAGATTATTTTTGTAGGCACACTATTTATACTATTATTAAAACTCCAAGGCAAGGAATGTCATCTTGCCACATGTCGCTTCCTATTATCGATGACATGTCGCATCGTCATATTTGACATGTCATGCATCTCATATAATTTTCTTGATCATGAAAAAATGTTAGTTATAGGTTTCAAACCTGTGACCTCTCATTTGTTAGTCACATATTTTAGCCACTACACCACAATTCATTTTGTTGTTTCTTGTACGTGCACAATTACATTAAGTCAATATAATGAGAAAAATTATCTGAATCATTTATAAATAGTCTCGATCAAATCACTAATTAATCAGTACTTTTACGAGTTAGTAATCCTTACATGTTAATTTTTTTTTAAAGCATACTCAAAGCAAGATATATGTAATGTAACAAATTAAATTAGACTCAAAGCGAGTTATATAATAATCTAATTAATCCATTTTTCTACTATCCAGGGCATCGCCCGGGACACTAACTAGTTCTTAATAGAAATGTCATTTTTTATGAAGTTTGTGAGGAATGTTATGAGTATTAATGAAAAAATTAGTTAACATCTTTTAACTTTTTTTAAAGGGGAGGAATTTGTTTCACATTCAAAATTTCAATTGAATACTCTTTAAGATCGTTCTCCATCCGGTTAAAAATCTAGTTTCACAATTCACATTATAACGACATCGAAATAGCACAATTACATTAACCACTTTTAAGATATTTTTTTTGAATAAAAACTGATTAGTCAAAACTTTGGTAAATGTCATCGTCTTAATTTTCCAAATTATATTAAAAAAAGCAGATTAAGTCTAACACCGTCCTCATTACGGCGTGGACCGTTTCTACACTTGCTCCCCCTTGCAAAAAATCGATGTTTTGAAACAACTTAAAAATAAATTGGAAAAAAATTAAATAAAGTACTCCACTAAAAAAACCACTGTAATTGATGAGTCAACTCTTACTTCAAATATTTTACGTCAAAAAAATTACTCCGTCAAAATAAAGTGGAAGCATATACAGGATCAAACTCTCGGACATTCTCCACGTGTATCTTATTTGTACTAAATTTATAATTCCTCTGTAGTTAGCCAAATTAGTAATCTCGTTAATTATTGTTAGATTAATTAGAGCAGTTAGCCAAAGTCAAACAAACAAGACAGTGAGACACCATGTCCATGTATCACCTGTGTGAAAGCCATTTTATTACTATAGCACCCGTACGATATTACGGTTTAAGATTTTTAATAATTGTTGTACGTGATCGAAAATTTTGTCATTCTACCTTTCTACTCAATTAACATGATAATATTGGATTAATATGACTGGTAGTGGTCCTGTATGGCAATTTGCTGGTGGTTGTTTCATTTTGCTTGTTTGACTGGTTGTTTTACTTGTCTTGTTTGACCGGTTGTTTGTGTTAGTTTTTTATGCTGGATGTTTTCTAAAAATGAGTTTGGTAAAGTTGGTCGTTGGCTACTAGTTGTTTCATACAAAATGTAATTACCAAAATTATAAGTCAACAACCAATGTAAAAAGCTAATTTACTGTCTTTTGAGTTTTGGCGGAGAAGCTAACTTTTCAATCAAAAATACATTGGTTAAAAAATCCAAATGTTTGCAAAACGCCAGTTACCAAACAAGTCCAGTATGCTATTGGATATGGTCTAACAAGTACGTAGTACTAGCTAAACTTAAAATAAAAATTTATTTTAATCAGTGATAATGGAATGAATATTATTATATTGATAAATTAATCATTACTATGTAACTCCTTACAATATCATTACAAACCTTTAAAAGGAACAATATTACTCTTTTCGTTCTCGAGTATTAGTCATATTTGAAATACTGTTACTGTTTAAAATTCAAGAGAATCTCATAAATTTTTTCCAATACATATTTGAAAACATATTCATGAGATTTTGTTTTATTCGTCTCAATGTTTAGTTTAACAATACATACCAAATTTTTATATTTTTTTTAACATACGTATTTGAAAATACTTATGTTTAAATATTGAGTTGAAACGCGTGAAAAAATCAAAATATGACTAATATTTAAAAGTGGATGGAGTACTTTATTCCCTCTTGAGTGTGGTTTGGTTAACTATTCTAAACTAGTCTTTGAGCCCGTGCAATGCACAGACTTTTTTATGTGAATGGTTATTATTTTTTCGTGGTATACATAGTTAACGATAATTATGGAGTATCAAATAGCATTTCCCACCAAATTATAATTATCATTTTTTAAAGTAACCAACTAAATCAATATTATTCGTGATGCTAAACATCTGTTGCATACACACGTCACTTTCTTCGAGCAATATTTTTAGTATTTGTAAAGCTTTCTTTGCTGCTTACCTCTTTCATTTCCTTAAGAAAAAATAATGCTTCTTTAAGTTTCTCTTCCCTGCCAAAGAAGTTAATCAAAGTACGAAGTATCAAACTTTGTAAGTTAAGCCGCTAGGTACAATCTAATCTTCTAAGATCATCTATTTAAAGTGATCGAGTGCTTCTTTTAGTCTTTTATTCTGACGTACTATTTTAGAAAATAGCTACAATTTCACTCTATATTCCAAAACTATATGTATACCTAAATATTATTCTGTATTTCTTAACACCTGCCAAGTGCTTCATGTTTTTATTTCGATGTCTAATTTTTGGCAATCCAAAAAAGACCATCTAACCTGCCTTTTACAATGCCCATGAAGAAGTTTATGAAGTAAATTAAGTAATTTTGCGCTATTTTCCTCAAAGTTCAATTAGAAACTGTTAATCCCTCCAATTTTTCTAATCTCATGCGAAGTGTAATTAACCAATCTCAAATTTCTCTAATCTCATATAATTAACCACATTAATTGCATAAAACCCCAAATCTTCCACACAAAAAAATCGAATAACCTGGTTAAGATGCTTGTTTTGTAGCAACTCCAGTTGTATGTTTTCTGTAATCGTCACTAACTAATCAATTAACCTTAAATTCAATGAAAAACACTCAATTTAAACAATCAATCAATCAGATGAATAAGATAGAAAAGGAAGTTAACATGAATTCACATAATTATAAAAGTTACAAAAATAGTGAACACGAATTCACACAATTATCATGAACTAAAGATTAAAATTTTAAAAAACCACAAAATATAGAACCTTACTGCGAACATATAAACTCCCATAAACTCCCCATTCTAGTAGCCACGCAAATCAAACAAATATATAGAGTAGCTACCTCATATTTATTTATGACGGTCATGTGATTACAGAAGAGAAACCAAAATATTTTGGATTAAATTCTCTATTAATTAATAGATTAAATGATTCATGAATAAATAAAAGGCTAACATTAATTTATTTCGTACAAAACAGATGAATACCTCAATTAAAGAGGAGAGGAGTAAATTAAGGTTTTAATTTTAAATGTAAATCAAATGGATTAAATGAGAGAGTAAAGGCTGGAGATGAATGGAAGGGGAATATATATGGAAAGACTAAGGACTCGAAAGGTTAGGGATGAAACCGAAAAGGGAAAATAGGTAGTAAGAAGAGAAGACATGTGGCAGGTAGAAGAATAAGATAATAACAACAAAGTGACATGTGATATATTTATATATATTAGGATATGATTAACATATGAGAGATAGAATGTCAATGACTGCTTGTGGTAACAAACCGTAACCGGCATGATTTAAGAAAATGATAACGTTTTTGGGGGAAATAAATTTGTGTATGAAGACTAATATTAGGGAGAAGATGGTGGGATCGAATTGAAGGTGAAATTGGAGTTTGATTCTGTTTCAAGGAGCAATTGAAGGTTTTTGGGAGGGTTTTAACGATGGTGGGATCAAATTGAAGATAATTGAAGACGATAGATTGTCAATAGTCGTAATTTGCAAGGAGAACTCATCAATTTGCAATGAATGAAGATTAATGCCGAGGAGGATGATACGGAGCTGCAGAGAAGACAATAAGACGATGACAGGATATGAAATTGAGCAGTTTTGGGTTTTTTTTGTTCTTTATTTTTCATTTTTAAAAAAAAGGAGTAAACGCATAGCCACATGTCTTGTAAGAGGTGATGCTGATGTGTCCGCCACATGTCTTGATTATGGTGTTGCTTACATGTCCTTAAAATAGAGATGGTTATCTTTTTTAAATACTAGGTATTGATTGATATTATTATTACGGATAAACTAAACTAAACTAAACTATACTTATTAATAGTGCAATAAAGAAGCTAACTTCTACAAACTGGTAAAAGTGTTTAATATTTATCCATACCCTCAGCTATGGCTAGGAAAAGTACGTGAGATTTCGATCGCTAACCATGACGTACAAACCTCTTCCACTAAATACGACCAATACAATTACTAGTTAAGCCCAATGAGCAACCGTCATTTAACATTTAACTTCACGGTGTCGTATATCAGTATACTTCCTCCGTCCCTTAATACTCGACCTGTTTTGACTTTTTGCACTATTCACATAATTCACTTTAACCCTATTTTATTTCTAGTAAATGAAAATAAATGTTAGTATATAATATATTATTGGCTTCATCTTAATATATATTTTCAAAATATTAATATTTTTATAAGTTATTATAATATGTAGTTAAAGAAATTGGTGGTCAAAGTTGTGCATTGACAAGCGTGTCCGGTCAAAACAGGTCGAGTATTAAGGGACGGAGAGAGTATTTTTTTTCCGAAAGGTCCGTCATTTAACATTTAACTTTACGGTGTCGTATATCAGTAATTCTTTTTTTTTGGAAAGGGTATAAGAAAAAATAACTTAGGATACACTCCGCACTAGGAGAATCTAAGTAATCGTATATCTGTATTGTTTTTTCTGTTTTAAAAGTAAGTTGAAGAACTTTACTGCACTAGTACCTCGCGCAGTTATTTTCAGTCAATTGCAGGTCAGACTCATCGTATATCTGGGTATGTACCGTAAAGCATGTAATCATCCAAATAACCGTAGAAAACTATGTAATTATGTATTAGCCCGATTAGGTTACGATTATCAGCATTCTCTCCGGACACGTTTATCCTTTATACATCTTTTATCATCCAGCTTAATGAACTCCTTATTAATGACGTCTAATATATCTCGTGTATATTAACACGACAAGTACGTATAATCTAGTTACACCTTAGTTTGAAACTAAGCTTAGAAAAAATAGATAATACTTGATCATATCGAAGTAAAAGTGTAGGCCCCCGTTGATAATTAAGAAAAAAGGGTCGAGTTAGTTGACTAAGCTAGCAATGAGTCATAGCAGTTTAATCAAGCCCTTGTCATACTCCGTAGTAGAGTAATTTAGTATATAATTATTACGTACTACTTTAATTAGTTAATCTAATATATTACATATATGGGATGGCATGCAGTTTCCAACGGTAAAGTTAAAGACTTTATCGTTAAAATAAAACAGTTGGTTTTAGTGAAACACTACTTATCATTTGTCGCCATTCAAATATCACACCAGATTCTTTAAAGTCCTACATTACTATTCTTAATCCATTCATACTTTTTTCCATTTCCAGCTAATTATTATGCTTTTAACATTGACTTTTATTTTATTTTAACCTTTTTTTTTATATATATAATAAGGTGTTCACCGCCGACGACATCAACTAATCTAATAGAGGATATTATTACTTATTTCATATCAGATCAGATCAACAAAGTAAGTATATCATATGTGATTAGAAAAAATAAGTTCAGATTATTATTATTATTATTTTTTTTTTAATTTTTTTTACAGGAAATTAAGAAAAGTAAATTATTATTATTATTATTATTATTATTATTATTATTATAACAAAGTCAAACATTTTACAAATGATTAGTGGGCAACCGAGATACAATCTGGGCCCCCACTCCTCTAGCTATAGCAAAACCTATCCTGGTGAAAATATGAGCAGCAGCACGAGCCCCAATGTCTTGTGTCCTAGAAAACTTCTGAATCCGCTTCAACAACGCCACAACATCCTTATCCAGCTCGCCCAAAGAAGAAAAACAGAATGGAAGAAAGCCATAACCAATGGCCCTGCAACGTGCTTCGTACTTGGCCCGCTTCCGAACAGCCGCATCAGTCACAACCCGGCCTGGGGCAAAGCCAGACAACCCAGAATGTGTCAGAGGAGAAGATCCCGTCAAGTCGACACACACATCACAGCCCCGATCCCAAGAGTAGAGCAACACGTCTGCTGGTCGGAGAGCTCCATCGTTCCCCCCCAGATAGACCAATATCAACCTCTTTCCGCGCCGAGATCCCAGACCGATAACAAACGTCAACAAGGGTATCCCGAACCACATTATGCCGATGTTTAATACCCACGATGCCAGCACATGACGCCGCATGATCACCAAAGATGTCTCCCGCAAAGACCCTAGAGCAAGCAGAACATGGCACCGTAACAGAGAATAAAGGAACCCCCAACATGTAACACAACACACATCGATAATCCTTAGCATTCATCGTCTGTCCCAAACCTGATATGGGGACCGCACGAAGCCAAGCAGAGGTGTGATCTCCCTGCTTCGATTTCCACAACGCCAACTGCCGAGACGATAAAGTGAAGGTGGATTCTGCAGTTGCAGTAACCTTTGTGAAATACATATCTGCCAATTTCTTCATAAGTTTTGGGCCAGCGACCTCACTAGGGTTACTCAGAATGTCATACTCCACCGTTCCACTAAATAGACTCAACGAATCTTCAAATGCCCGACCAGGACCAACAATATCAGCATGCCGTAGAAGCTGTGTCTGCAAACCAAAAGACTACAACCTAGAGGCAAGAAAAGCATAATGCCGAACATCACCCGCGGAATAAACACCAAGTCCGCCAAAGAAAAAGGTAAGGTAGCAAGTCGCCACTGCCAATCGCCAAAGCCAGGCCCCGAAGCAGTAACAATACGCTCCAAAGAAGATCGAAGAGCCTCATCGAAAGTGCGTTGCGCAGCCTCAAAAATACCAGGAGGACAAGTACGCAAAGCAAAGTAGAGTTTAGAAACTCGGGTACATGCCCTAAGCAACAACAACTCACACTGAGGATCATCAAGCTGAGCAACCTTATCCATAAGCCCAATGGTCTTGATTACCTTCTGCATCACAAGCTCACCACTAAAAACAGGATCGGAACTAGCGGGACCACCAAGCAACTTAACACCATGCAAAGGATGAGCAATATCAGGGGGAAAGACTCCCACAAGCCTACTACGAGAGTCCTTAGTAGGCCAGAAAACCTCGGTCTTCTCCACATTAAGATGTAACCCGAGACAAGGCCCATCCTCCATAATCAGCTGCAGAACCTTCCCCACCACCAAGGTATCACCAATAATAGTGCCGTCATCCAAATACCATGCCTGAAGACATACATCAAACGCGTCCCTGATTTTACAAACCAGGGGTTGTAAAACCAAAGCAAAGAGCAGAGGACCAAGGGGATCAACCTGCCGTACACCCTGAGACGACCATAACGTATGCTCCCCATATATAATACAATCTGGCTGGAGTAGAGTAGCAGAATTCAACCCACCGCGAAATGCCCGGACAACGAAGACGAACTTCACGCAACATGGCCGCTCGATCAACTAAATTGAAGGCATTTTGAAAATCCACCAGCAACATCGAAAGCCCCACACCAGAACCCCGATCCTCAATCAACCTGTTCACAGCATGAAGAATTGCCTCACCACCCGCAGAGACCCCAACACCAAATTGAATACCATCAAAATAACTTCCCAAAGACGGACCAACCATAACAACACCAACCTTCGAAAACAGGCGTCGCCAAACAGTACCAACAGCAATAGGACGAATACCACCACCGGGCTTGACAAGAGGGGTGAGGGGAGCACTAGCAACATACTCACCCAAACCCATAGGGCATTCCCAGCGAAAAATAGATTAACCACCCTAGAAATGGAGTCAACTATCTCATCAGAAACAGCCACAGCAGCCCCACTCAAGCAATCCATAAGGTGCTGAGCTCGTAAACCGTCCCTCCCACAAGATGTGCCACGTGGAAAACTCCTAATCCGGTCCAAATTAACAGCAGAAGTAGCCATGAGCTGATGATCATCAACATGAATATTAGGCAAGGACGGAGCTGGAAACGAAGGGTGTTTCGACTGCAAATCCGCAAGAGTTGCTTCATTATAAGGCGCAACTCCAGAAGAAGAAAGAACACGAACTGCAGCAGTGTAATGACCATCACCAATCTTCCTACGACACTGCTTGGTATTACGCTCTGCTAAATCAAGACCCTCATCAGCATCCATCAAAGTAGGGGATCCAGCTGCCAAAGCTTCCCGCAAAAGAAGCATATCACCACCCGGCTCACTCCAAGTACGAATAGCATTAACAATGCTCTCCTCCTGTCGTTGTCGCCTTACTGCAGACGAGCACTCACGATTACTTCTCGGACTAAAGGTCTTAAGGATACATAGTGGCAACACGAGAAGTTTAACCCAATTAGAGACATCCTCAGGCCTGCAAAGAACCCTATCTAGCGCGCCTCTCAAAACCCGGGAAAAACCCAAACGACATTTAGGAGGGATGGATTTCACTGTGCAAAGCCGTTTAGAAAACAATCTATCAAGAAGAGTGACGGTAAAACCACAATCCTGTTCTTGCACCGCCGTATCCATTCGAACATCAGAAGCAAGAGACGGTTTAGAAAAACCGTAGAGCACGAACCGAACAACACCATTCTCAACAACAGGCAGGGCTACAAAATCAGAACCATGACGACATTTAGCACGTAAAGCATGCGTCTTAAAACAATCCCCACAAAGCCAAATCTCCATACGATGGAAGGTCAACTCAGCTTCAGAAAAAATAGCCAAGTCAGTGGTTAGAGAGTGTCGTGTGACCGCTTGAGCATCACCCTTACAATGACGATCACGAAGATGAGTGATCAAAGAGCTCTTAGTAAGCCCATTTCCACCGCTGTCTTGACACCCACTAAGACCCACAAATGGACAGTGAAAATGCACCACACCATTAGGCATTATGGACAGATGGACAATGGATTTTGACAACTTCAACCCCACTGCGAATCCAAAAACACTATGCAGAATACAACACACAATAAGAACCACGTAAAACACCACTCGACACCCACGATATTCACTGCCAACACCAAAAAGTAACACCAACGTACCCACTGCCAAGCACACTTACACACCGACAAAGACACACAACACGCAAGTTGCCGAATAATTGTTTATGCCAAAAAACCACCGTCACTGCACCGGAAAATGAAACTGAACGCACCTTATTACTAGAAACTGAACACCGAAACTGAAATCGAACGCACCAAAATGCCAGAAACTGAACGCCGAATCCTGAAAATGATTCCGTCACAAAACCACCGTCACTTCACCGGAATATCGCTGCACAAATCACCTGAACCCACAAAACCACCGTCACTGCACCGGAGATCGCTGCACGCTGAAACGTAACCCTTCGCTGCACCTGATTTGAATCCGCTCGCTGGAAACCCCACCGCAAACTGGACCTTGCTGCACGTTAAAACCCCTCACCGGAAAGCCCAATCGCAGACTGCCGATGCCGGAAACCCACCAGCGAGATTTGGCCGTCTGCCCTAGTCGTCGGACGCCGGAAACTCTGCCAAAAACTACATCAGAAACTGCACCAAAGCGCAAGAAAGCAACACAAAAACTGCCCCACCGTCACCTATAACCGCCGTCGCCGACCCTAATGCCGCCGGAAACCCTGCCGGATTATGGACGTGACACAACCGTCATAATCGCACCTTAATCGCGCCCTAATTTAGAGAGAAACGGTATTTATTATTATTATTATTATTATTATTGTTATTATTAAAACGTTTACACAAAATTGGATGGGAGCCTAGCAAATAACTGAGCCCCGACAGCCTTATTCATGGCAAAACACAACCGATGAAAAAGAAAAGATCGAATGTTAGCATTGGCCGCATTACTCTGAGCAACCCATGTGACCCTAGACATAAACTCGAGGGCATCATTCCACAGTTCTCCAAAAGTTGAGAAGGCAAAAGCAATAAAAAATTTACCCCTTATCTATGCACTTCGCTTCATGATTCCTCTTCTTCCCTGCAACAACAAACATTAGAGACAACAGCTCTGAGTATCAACACCTGGCCGGTGAAGGGAAAGATACCTGTGGCATCCAAGCATACATTTTCCCCTTTGTCCCAAGAATAGACAAGAAGGTCTGTAGGCCGAAGATCTTTCCCATCCTCGGACAGAAAACCTAAAGGCACCTCCTATTGCACAACAACCCCTGCCTTAGTACAAATATCACCCACCACATCCAAGACTAAGTTATGGTGGAACTTAAGGCCAATATCATTTCCACAATGCACAACATGATCTCCGAAGCGATCAATGATTTTGGTTGAGCAACAAGGACAAGTAAAGTCAGCAGGAAACCTAGGAATCGCAAGGCGATAACACAGAACACACCTAAATTGATTTGGATGCATCGTCTGCCCTAACCCCTCAATTGAAAGTATTCGCAAGAGGTCCAAAGAGTGTGTCGCGCGGTTGCTAATGAGTATAGCCTTTTCTCTAGCACTTGGGTTGTAATGGCTCACTAAATTTTTCTCTACCATATCAAAGTACATTATAGCCAACTTTTCATAAACGGGGGGACTGGTACAACATGGCAGAGATCAAGAAGATTGAAGTGGCACAAGTCCCCAAAGCTATTCAAAGCTAAGTTACCTGCAAGACCCAAATCAGAGGTACCACAATGGCGAAGCAATCTGTTATGGAGACCAAGTGACTGTAGACGCGAGGCAACAAACACATACTAGGAAGCATCTTGCGCGATATAGAACCCGAAGCCACCAAATTAAAAAGGCAGAGTGGCACAACGCCACTGCCAATCACCAAAGCCAGCAGCTCCATCCGCAATAATCTCCTGAAGAACCTTCCTTAAGGCATGGTCAAAAGTAAGAGCTGATGATCAAACCCGAGCATGTGTGGGGGATAAGTCCATAAATAAAAGTACAAGCGGCTAACACCAACACAACTTCGTAGAAGTTGGAGCCCCGATTGAGGATCATTAAGGCCAGCAACGACCTCCATCAAACCCACATCTTTCGAGACCATGTCCTCTATCAAGCGATTGTAAAAATCAACATTCAAGATGACTGGACCGTAGCTCCTTGGATCTGGAGTCCATGTCCAAGGGGCGGGCTATATTCGGAGGGAAAAGTGTGGGATCGTAGCTCCTTGGATCTGGAGTCGGCCAAAAGATTTTGATTTTCTCAATGTTTAGATGCAACCCCATCGCCGGACCCTCTATAGTGATCACATTCAAAGAAGATGAAACCAATGCAATGTCTCCAATAATGGTATCGTCATCTAGGTACCAAGCCATGAAATCCATGTTACATTTTTTTTGATCATATGGACAATTGGATGCAAGGTAAGCGCAGACAATATAGGCACCAAAGGATTACCCTGTTGAACACCCTGGGAAGAGATCTAGAGCAAAATAAAGTCTTCATATTACAGCCTCGTGGGCCACGCATAACAAAATTTAACGCAAGGAGAGAGCGAAGGGCATCGTCACCGGACCTCTCTAAGCATAGTACTTTGGTCTACCATGTTAAAGGCATTGCTAATATCAACTAGAAGCATTGACATGTTGTGCACACCTCCTTTGGCCTCAACCAATCTATTGACGACATGGAGGACAGCCTCACTCCCATTAGGCACACCAACCCCGAATTGAAAATCCTCAAGATACTTGCGAACCTCCTTCCCGACCACGACCACAACAACCTTGGAGACAAATCTCCTCCATATCATCCCCACATCAATGGCCGAATCTCACCCCCAGGTTTGAGCAAGGGCGTAAGCGAGGCACTAGCAATAAACTTGCCCAAATCAGCAGGACAATGATCGGCAAGTAACAGATTAACCACCGCGATAATAGAGGTGGCTAAATCATCAGCCACTGCAACATCAAACTTCCCAAGCTCATCAACAAGGTGTTGAGCCCGAAAATCATCACGCCCACAAGAAGAAGTTCCCCTAGGGAAACCACACATCCTGCTTAGAATAAATTCCTTAGTAGCCACAACTGCCTCAACATCAGCACAAAAGGTAGGCAGGAATGGACACTTCACACTGGGGTGCTTCTTCTCTAACTCCCCAGAGTCTCCTCATTCTTGGGTGCAACCCCCGACAAAGTCAAGATCCTAACAGCAACAGTTAAATGCCCATCACTAACTTTCCTCATACATTGCCTCAAAACAAAGAATAAACAAAAGTCTCTCTTAATACAAGCTTTGTGACAAGCCTTCAAATCATCACATTCAAAATGACGAGATCCCAAATGGTCAATAAAATATTTCTTGGTAAGCCCCCTACCAACTTCGCTATTGCAACCATCACAACCTTTAAAAGGGCAAAGAGATTCGGACAGTATCCCGACAAGCCATGACAAAAAAAACCAAGAGAGCCAACAAGACAAACACCACCCAGCAAACAAGAACACAAGACGACCCACAAAGAAGGCAAAAATATCAAAAGAACAAAAAATTAGCTAAAAGACAACAACACGCCAAAACAACCAAAGAAATAGCAACCCCCATGGTCTGGATGTGGCTTGCATGAGAAGCTATACCGCGACCTGGTTGTGGCTGGAGAAGCTGTACCACGACCTGATGTGGACAGATCGATTCTGATGTGGGAATGAGGTTCTGATGTGGACAGATCGATTCTGATGTGGGCATGATCTGGACATATCAATTCTGATCTGCACATGATCTAGATAGATCGGTTCTGATCTGCATAGGATCTGGACTGATCGGTTATGATCCACACATGATGTGAACATATCGATTCTTATCTGCACATGATCTAGACATATCATATCTAATATGGAGACCTGGACAATTTTTTTTATTATGTGGATAAATCTGCTCTGATCTGGACATATGGGTTCTGATTTGTGCACAATCTGGACAGATCAATTATGGCCTAAGCAAGATCTGGACAAATGGATTTTGATCTGAAAATTCGGGTTCTAATTTGGACATGATCTGGACAGATCGATAAAACAAATGAGTTATGTTCTAGATAGATCGATTATGATATAGACATATCAATGATGAGATCCGGCTAAGTCAATTCTGATTTAGACATGATATGGACAGACCGATTCCGAGATGGACATGATCTGGATAATTTGGTTCTGAGCTGGATATGATATGGATATATCGATTCTGAACTGGACATGATAATCTAGACATATCGATTTTGATCTGGACATATAAGTTCTAAATTGGACATGATCTAGATAAATCGATTTTGATTTGGACATAAAGGTTCTGATTTGGATAAGTCAGTTCTTATCTATACAGGTCAATTTTGATCTGCATATATGAGTTATGATTTAGAAATGATAAGGAAAAATTGGTTAGATGGATCGGTTTTGATTTGAAAAGATCAGTTTTTATCTATGCATATCAATTTCTGTTCTAAGTAGATTGGTTCTGATCTGCACATGATCTAGTTAGATCGGTTATGATCTGGACATGATATGGACAGATCAATTCTAAGGACATGATGTGGACACATCAGTTTTGATCTGGACATATCGATTTTGATTTGGATTTGATCTAGACATGTTCTGCGCAGATCGGTTATATAATAATAATAATAATAATAATAATAATAATAATAATAATAATCATAATAATAATAGTAATAATAATAGTAAAAATAATAATAATAATAATAATAGTAATAATAGTAATAATAATAATAATAGTAATAATAGTAACAATAATAATAATAATATAGTAATAATAATAATAATAGTAATAATAATAATATAATAATAATAATAATAATATAAAAATAATAATAAAAAAAAAAATAATAATAATAAAAATAACAATAAGAATAATAATAGTAATAGTAATAGTAATAATAGTAATAATAATAATAATAATAATAATAATAATAATAATAATAATAATAACAATAATAATAATAACAATAATAATAACAATAATAATAATAAAGATCTGGTGTTGTATAGGATCCAAAGCTTTCCTAAAGGGACTTCCTGTGGTCGCGATGGGCTTAGAGAACAACAATTTGTGGATGTTTTGGGAGGGGTTTCTTCTGCGGTGGCTGATAATTTGTTGGTATCCATCACCGGGGTTGTCAACCTATTCCTTAGTGGAAAGTGTCATAGCCAGCCAGGAGAATTTATTGCTAGTGCCCCTTTGACTCCCTTTGTCAAGTCGAGTGATGGTATACGACCTATTTGTTGTTGGCACTGTGTGAAGGAGGTTTATTTCTAAGGTTTCTTCTTCTTCTGTTGGAAATTAATTCTATGAATATATTTGCAGGATTTTCAGTTTGGCGTCGATGTTCCTGGTGGTTGTGAGGCTGTTCTGCATTCTGTGAACAGGGTCATTGAGTCTAAGGGTAATGAGGTTGGGATTTCTATGCTTTTGGTGGATTTTAAGAATGCTTTCAACCTTGTCGACAGGAGTGTCATGCTTCAGGAAACTAGGTTGCGGTGCCCGTCCATTGCTCCATGGATTGAGTTCTGCTATTCTCGACCTGCTAGGCTCTATTATGATGACTCTATCCTTTGGTCTTTCCAAGGGGTTAAAAAAGGTGATCCTTTGGGTCCTTTATGTTCGCCCTAGCTCTGCAACCTTTGGTTCAGTCCATTAAGAATTCTTGCGAGCTTTCCCTTCAGGCTTGGTATCTCGATGATGGTACTATTGTTGGGGATATCCTTATTGTTGCCAAGGGGCTTGACATCATGAACACTGATGGACCGGTTCGTGGTCTGTTAATTTGGACAAGACTGAACTCTTCTGGCCTTTGGAAGATCCTAGAGGTAGAGTGGAGGGTGTTTTTCCAATAAATATTTCTCGCCTGCGTAATGGTGTCAAAATTCTTGGTGGTCCAGTCAGTTTGGATGTAGGATTCAGT